>NC_056728.1:527541795-527601795 GCF_019279795.1 Protopterus annectens | reverse complement strand
CAAAACCTGCAGACAGTATTAATAAAGATACATGTGCTGCAAATGCAACACCTCACTTCACCTCAGGCCCACCATCCCCAACTGTACCTTACTGGTGCAAGTGTACACCTGTATGTTTGCACTTCATTAGCAGGGACTAGGTACACAAGGTGTTCTGAATTTGGGACACTGCAAAATACACTCACGTGTGACCCATAGTTGTCAAGCATCTACAAGAAGGCTGAGGATGGGGAGGGGTGTCATCCTGAAACACAACAGTAAACTGAAGCAGATATCCAAAACTGACTAAGAAGGGCTGTATCTGTACACAGTCAAGGCCATGAATTGTGACAGACATAACCCTGACTCTGCAGCAATAGTGAAGGCACTGTGTGACCTCCAAGGGCTGTACACATGCATTGACCGTGCAAACTTGCAGAGTTGGGGGGCATTTGTAGGAAGGAGTGACCAAGTACTGGCAAGTGCATATGGGCTATGCTAGTATACCCCTTGCAGGAATAGTGACTGCTGTAGTACACTTAACAGTTGATGCAACAAACCATCATGTTAAGGGTGTGCACACGTATGCACTCACATATTGTATGCATCTCAGTCAGCATCTGCACAACTAACACATTTGTTTGATACTGCATTTGATTGCACAGGTCATATGTCACATATCAGGTTTGTGTAATGTTAAGATGTGCAGTATTGTGGCCCCATGACAAATCAGGGAAGAGTGTGCCATGTCATTAATGGTGTGTACACTCCTCATAGCCACAGTAAGCCTTGAAGGTTGTCAGTGTAATTGTATTTTATTGCTCATACATGCACTGCTGATGATGAGATCTGAAAATCAGACATCAGACATTCACTATTGACATCTGTCCTCATATGATCCCAGGTCTGTTTTGGACAAACACATAGGAGCTGTGAGCAACAGAGCAAACATAACTGACACACATATACACATTCAGCAATGGTGTGTACTACTGTGAGGTATGGTGCACAGTACATGCCAGGGTGCTGAACAGGTGCAAAGCAATACTGTGTACATGGGTAAAGCATGTTCCAGGGGAAGGGCATCACCTACTAACACAACTCATGCACCACAGAGATGTATAATGTTGGTAACAGGGATTGACTATAGCTGCAGTGCATGGTGTTGAGTGCCATATGTCATGCATGTGGACAGCTGGGTAGCGAGAGGCCTGTGTGTAATATCTTTGTGCAATCTCACCTGTAACTGTGTGTGTGTGTGTGTGTGTGTGTGTGTGTGTGTGTGTGTGTGTGTGTGTGTGTGTGTGTGTGTGTGTGTGTGTGTGTGTGTGTGTGTGTGTGTGTGTGTGTGTGTGTGTGTGAGTACAGTTAAGCAATGAGGTACAGGTCTTAAAGTGTGGTTCTTGTTTTCCCCTCACAGGTGGTGAGGTGAGGTGAGTCAGCGTCCCTCCTGCAGGCAAACTGATGTTAGTATCCATACAGACTCTGACAAGGATGATAGGTATGGTGAGGCACAGGCAGGGTTGTCAGGGGCTGAAGTGTGCCATCGGTTGACATCCCACTGTTATCCACCCCATCCCCACACACAGTCACATTGCCTATACATACCCCATCACTAGTGGCCATAGATAAGGGACAGTTGGCAGGTGGTGGCATGGGACAGGACAGTGTGGTGACTATGGCAAGTGTGTCTGGACACAGCAGCCATAGCCAGATGACTGGCGAGGTACCACACAGGCAAATGTACAAGGGTGCTCATCGGAGGGCTGCTGTTCATCATGCCCCTGGCAGAAGTGCCACAGCAAGTGTCACCAGCCACATGTTTCAGGCCATCATGGAGGCACAGGCACGTATGGAATGTTATATAAGACAGGGTCTGAGGCTCCAGAGGGCTACTCATTCTGCTGTTATTGACAACATCCTTGATCTTGGTGGTGCCCACCGTTATTTTGCACAGGTCCTGGATAGATGGTTGGGTGAGATGGTGAGAATCCTTGACCATGCAATGTCTGAGCTTGAGCATATGGTGGGAGTAGGGTGATAGCCACGTGGACGTAGGTCAGCGACACCAACAGGTGGATTTTGATGTGGATGTGCAACAAGTCATAGCTGCTCCTGTAGTGACAGTACCAGCACCAGAACTGCAGGTGGGGCACTGTCCACACCACAACATAGCAGGCCACATGCATGTGACCATGGCCGGTCACAAGAGGGACCCATATCCAGTGGACATTTGTCATCCTCGGGGGGAGAGTAACATGTCTGGCCTTGTACCTGGTAGTGCCCTTGGAATCCCTGGCAGGCATAGTTCTCATGTCCATGGCCAGAGAAGGTGAACGGCACACCCTGCCATGTACGGTCTGCAGCTGTCCAACAAACCCCTATATAGGGCAGCCACATGGCAGAACTGTGTGAATGCATACACACACACATCACCAACACAGCTAGGGCAACCCCATACTTACACACACCACATCTGCACAACCCAATTAATAATGAAACCCCCTAATACACACACATGATGTCAACCAAATGGCTCAGCCTAGGTCTCTGGCAAACCCACAACACACCCTGTGCATATGATGATACTTGTGCCACATCCCTGTCATCCATAACATCGATGCAGGGACAGGCTAATATGGTTCTGGTGCACAGGGTGAATGTACTAAGGTATACCAATGTAGTGCTGTGTAACATGTTTTCAGCACTAAAGTTTAATGCTTACATGTCAGGATGTGTAGCTGTCCAGCCATGATGCATTATAGCTGTTATTAAAACTGACTGATTGCGGTCGCCATAATGTATTCAGTTTGTATTGTAGGTGTCTATGTGTCAGCAGGATGTTGGTCTGCTGTTGTTTCCTAAAGGGGTATTGCACTGTTGTGACACCTTGACTGTGCCATATCCTGGGTACAGCTGAACAGAAGTAACTGCTCTGTATAACAGTTACTGCATGTGCCACATAGCTGATATGTCTGAGGGGTGTATACAGGTGAGTGCATGATGGCTGATGTTTTCCCTTCTACAGTGGAGAATGGTAAGTGTACTGGGAGCATGCACCACATTTATATATAACACACACACACACACATACACACACACACACACACACACACACACACACACACACACACACACACACACAGAGGCTTTGGTGTTGATGCAATACACAGACAATACTGTACACATGGATGTATGTACTTTTGCAATGAACCCATTTTAGGCTATATAATTCACCAAGACAGACTAGGTACAACATCACGTCAGCAAATAATCAGTCTGCTAGTTTAATATCAATGACGATGGTACTGGCAGTGTATATGTCCCCTTCCCCAATGTAGTGCAATCCTCGACTTAGTAAACATAGGTGTGCCGGTGTGGGTGGCACAGTCCTACCCTTTGGGGGGTGTGGGGTGGTATAGAACTGCAGATAGTGTGACTGACAACTACTTAACCTGTTAACATAAACTGTACAGTATTACAGCTGACTAAGTGGGAGGATGCACACAACAGTAACCCCAATGATGGTGGCTGTGTCCACAAGATCCACACACAACTATATATACCAACCCCAGTATCTCTGTACAGCTATACAGTGGGGAATAGGGCATTTACACATCTACCACTAGTTTTGATGGAATGAATTTCCACCAGATGATATGTTTGAAATGTTAGCATTTGACAGTCAGTTCTCAGACAGATGATCTCCTGGGACATGTATTTTCTGCAAACTGAAGTAGATCCCTTCACATACACACACACACACACACACACACACACACTCTCTTACTGGGAAACACTGAGAGTAGATCCACACAGCTTTTAGGATGAGGTGTGTCCCAGTTTTCTTGTTAAGTGAAGAACATCACCAGGCCTTGTTCAGTACGGTAATGGGAGATGTACTGGTTGTTTATGAACAATACATAGTGTGATATACTGTCATATACATATTGACAAACACATAACAGTCATATACACATCTGAGAGACCTGGGTTTATCAGTGCTAACTACCTTGTCAGTGAGTACATTCTGTTACAGATTATTTGCATGCAGCATATGCATCATTGCGCCATATAGTGTAATCAGTTACCTGTATGGTTAATGGTGACAGTGGTCCCCATACAGTGGACCATGGGACATGTACTGGGGGTACCATGATGTAAAGACATTATACCCAGCGTCCACATCCCACATTGGATATTTTACTCACTGAAACCCATGATAATACTCTGACATACCCACAATCACAAATTGAACAGGACTGCAGTACAACCTCTTTTCTATCTCAAGAGTGCTACTACAGAGATATGCATCTATTGCACATGCCACAGGGATAGTAGGGTGATGGTTTGTCATGGTTCTCCTACAGTCAGCAATATCATTGTCCCTTATACTGTATGGCAAGGTGTGTTGTATTAGAAGAATGTGGCTGCAGAATGATGTATCCTACAAATATACACACTTGCACGCATACACACACTTGACAGGATTCAGAGGGTAACCCATGCCTGTCTACCCATTTGTACAACAATGTTGTGCTGGTACTGTAAGCTCCAGGTAGCCCATAGGGTGAAGAGTGTAACAAGGTACATGTAATGTCCATTACAGAAGCAGCCATTTCTAACTATGGCAATGGGGGGGGGGTGTAGTGGGTGAAAATGCATTTGGGGTATTATCAACTACATGTTTACAAACACATATACACTCTTATTCTCAGTAATGTACACTGACACATTTGTCAGTACTGGGGTCCATAGGTGCAGGTGTTCATAGATGTGTATTAGGATATTGTCCACGGAGAGACGAGAAGAGAAGGAGAAGTGGGTACAGTGGTATCATTTCACCTGCCATTTTTCAGTATGCCATCTATCAACTGAAGCCATGTGAGTGATCCTCAGGGTGAAAGTTAAATGCAACATCCAATCATCTGGTTGCCTCTCTGTCTTGGAGACCTGTACCCAAGCATATTCTATTGACTGTGGCAGTGTAGTTGAGGTATACATGGCATGTGGTGCATACAGGGTAGGGTTTCCTAGCTGTGGCATTCATAACACAGCTGGGCAGAAATGTCAGTGTCAGTCAAGCATAGATTACCTGTAAGCAGCCAAGATGGATACCTGACATCTGCATGTCTGTACAGAGGACAGACAGACATCAGCTAGCCAACTGGTTATGCATTAGGATGAATGTTTTGACAGACATCTTACACTGAAGCCCTCAGTGACATATCCTATACACACAGTAGTCTACAGTTAATATCTACATGTTAGATCAATATCCAGTAGCGAATATTTAATGACACACAGTTCACATACCAACATGATAGTCAGGACTCAGAGTACATCTTTGCATGCAGCGGTGTTTGGTTCCAGTACTACAATCTGCAATCTACTCTTACCTGGGAAAGCACTGTTAACAGTAGTAACCTAATGATACACTACATGCCAGTGTGACTGCATATAACATGGTATACTACCCATGTACAAAACAAATTCAAATGGAAAAAAGTGTTGTACAAACCATATATACTCAGGTTTCCCAGACAGTAGACTCACACCCCTTGCTACTGTAATGACAGCACATAGAAGCATGTCATGTACATGGAATTAAATACACTTATTAAATATGTCATTACCCTTATTAGACTGGAATGTGATCAGTGGGTACCAAGGCTGAGCTATGCATAGCAGGTGCAAGCATTGCTGAAATGTAAATGCAAAGCACATTTGCGCACTGGTAAGTGGAGCCTATGTAGTGTAAGTGCCTTTTCATTTAACCGTATGTTAGCACCACTTACCGTTACACAGACCTGCGCAATCCCACTTAAAGCTGCTCAAAACTGTCTTAACCACTCTGTATCCAATAGTCCTTTTCTGCCTAGCAACATAATAAGCTGCCCTTGCAGGTCTTGAACCCATGACCCTGCACACTATATTTACAATAGTTAACCAATAAGCCATCACAACTATGAAAATGTTTGTTGCTTTTTCCCAATATATCTGTCAGTACACATACTGAATAGTAGTGAACAACTGCTTAGACTTCTACAATTGTTTAGTACTTGTTAGTGAAAATAGTGTGAATCAGTATGTTGTTATATCTATATAAACATATATCAGATAAATATGTTGGGTTACATCTGGGATGGTATATACAACACTCATGTTTACATATAAGGATATGGATATATATATATATATATATATATATATATATATATATATATATATATATATATATTTAATATGTAGATATATGTATACATGTACATACACTTATATGTTTATATATATATATATATACATCTGTATATTGCTTCATATATATATATATATATATATATATATATATATATATATATATATATATATGTGTATGTGTGTGTGTGTGTGTATATATATATATATATATATATATATATATATATATATATATATATATATATATATATATATATATATATATATATATATATATATATATATATATATATATATATATATATATGTGTGTGTGTGTGTGTGTGTGTGTGTGTGTGTATGTATGTGTATATATCTATATATATATCTATAAATATATAAATAAATAAATATATAAATGAATAAATATAATATATATATATATATATATATATATATATATATATATATATATATATATATATACACACACACACCCACACCCACACCCACACATATGTGTCTAACATATTTCCATAACATGAAGTGGAGTCATACCTTAGCACCAATAGTCACAACTTCTTAGTGCAAGGGGATGTCATGTAAGTATTGCAGGTATAACTGTAGAATGTTGCCAAAGTAACAGGGGTTGTTTTAACAGAAATGTTGTGTGGGAAGCCACATCTGATTCTGACATGTACTCCATCAGTTACTGACAGACATTATAAGATCATCATAGTGCAGTACAACACAAATCACAGTAATGATCCTGTGGAATACAGTAGAGCTATGACCAATAAATGTGGACAGTCTGACACACACTGGTCAGAACTCCTTAGTGCAGTACGTGTGGACCAAGCCTGACAAAGTGGATGTTTACTGCCATGTAAATAGAGATATCATGAAAATACTGGAATAGATAAGGTCACACAGTTTATGCATTCACACACTCCTGTCTGTCCTGACACATATTAACTGGAGGAGCAGAGGTCACAAGCCCACATACTACCCAGTAGTTAGTGACATAATCTGTACAGCATCCCACTGCTTTGCCAGAAATACACAACAGTTATGGTGGCCTGGCAACAGTACATCTGACAAATATCTGGACATAACATCACACTAGGTAAATACACTGAGCTGCTAGGCATGCCACAAAGCACTGTGCAAACTACAGGCAGACTGCAACAAGACTGACCTATGTTTCTTATGGGGGAATACACATGTACTTGCAAATATAGCAGGCTCTACACGCATGTAATAGCATGGAGTAACAGACACCAGTGTGAGAAGTTCATACCCACAACCAGTCTGAACACAGCCACAATCACATATGGTAAGCCTAATTAATATTATAGTTTATGGACTGTGTGAGCAACACCATCCTCATATGTGCCACTCACAGACTAACCCTACATATACTGGGCCAATACAAAGTGTAGTCTGATGCCTGACTGTGGTATGGGACATGTGTCCGTCTGTCCCTACAAACATGTACGACTATAGGGTACCATACACTGGAGCAGCATGCAACATCAGATAGAACAGGACCAAGAACAATGACATCTACCACAGTCTGTATCCAGGCCAAGTTACATATTCATAATACACTCTGTCAACAATCACCATAAGTGCACAGACCTTACTACTGTACACACACAACAGAATGTCCAGGTTTTGTCCTCAAATATAAGGTGTACTATACATAACATGTCTAGAAGTCTGATATCTCACTGGCTTGTTATCAGGTATGATGTCAGTAAATAATGATGTACTGAACATATACACCTCTTACTGCATGACATATGTACAAAGGTTGGCAGACTTGGGGCTGGAGGCACAAACACAGGACCAGTATTGACATGTTGCTGTGATGAACTCATACATTTACTGGTGTAACAGGGTTTGCTTTGACATATGTCGTCTGAGGAATTTGCAGTCAGTAACTCACACGTATGTCACCATGTACTGACTGCAATCATCAGAGTATGCTACTGCATTCATAATTATAGAAAATGTGTGAGTAACACAACACATGTAAGACTCCCAAACTCTGGCCAGTCTGCAGTTAGCCCTACAGGTGAGAGTTTCCTCAACCACATAACACTATCATGCCAGGCATTAAATCATGTAGAATAGCCATATCCACACAAATCCTGTTAAATTAACATTACTTCAAATGTAAAAGATCAAGATTTACATTCTGTCCCCATGTCTGGAACACCCCCTCCTGTTTGTTGGCCTGTCTCCACAGTGTATGTTAGAAGAGGTATTTTCAACTACCCTCTGTGATGCTGTTTATCAAGCACCCACATGAAATCTTGCTCACATTCAAGGAAAAGGGCCAGCACCCACATGAAGTTCTTATTTATAGGAGTGAGTGTCCATGCAATTGGCTATAGGAATGATACCACAGCTGTTCCACATGCAATTAGCAAGTGGGGGAATGCAATTCGTGCACACACCTTCAGCTGATCATGAGCATCACTTACAAATCTGAAGCTGCTGCCTAAGCAAAGCATATTTACTTTTCTACATCCACCAGAGAGGGAGTAAGAGAGAGACAGAGACAAGGTAAGAAAGGAAGAGAGTAGGAGAGTAAGAGCCAAGCGTATTTGTGTATGATCCATGGGTAGAGAGTGGTATCTGGGCATTATGACGGTTTCCTATATTGTGTACTAAATCATACTGTCACATGGGAATTGCACATGGCTGTACACATTTATGGTTGAGGATTGTCTACAACAATATCTACAGTGTTTTCAAAATGTTGGCCTTGTAATGTCGACAATGGGACATGTAGCTCCTCAATATAATGATGTAGCAAAATCCACACTGCAATGGATCCTGTTATTACACAATCACCCCAACAGAGGACTGATTACACACATACTTACCAGTGCTGAATTTCAAACCCCTTCCTGACTATGCATTGCTATTATATGGTTATGCAGTTATTACATGCACCACAAAGCTTACATGTTGGAAAGCTGTCCAAATATATCTTTGAAGGTGAGTGACATCAGCAACAGTGATAAAGGAGGAATAAGGGAAGTGTAGTACATGTGACTGTCCACAAAATCAGATGTCAAGGAAGACAAATCCAAACTCTTACAGGGAATGATACACATTATCATAGTTGGCAGGGTTAGGATTAGAACTCTTCACTAACTAGTTTGTGACACTACAGTATTACGCAATTATCACACACACCACATAGCTTATCTGGCAGTTATATAGCCAAAGGTTTATTTCAAGGTGACTGACATCAGCAGACATGCTACAGTAGGGCAATGGGAAGTGTAGTGAGTGTAAATGGCTTCAGAATCCTTAATATCCACACATACACACACACACACACACACACACACACACACACACACACACACACACACACACACACACACACACACACAACACTTGCCAGTACTGAGATGCATGGGTTCATTGCTTCATAGGTGTGTAGTAGTTGACTGTGCCTGAAGGCTGTACAAGGCTATGGAAATAGAATACCTTGGCATCAGGCCACATGACAATGTTCTCCAGTGTGGCTCAAGGGTATAGTTCCTGGATTGTCCCACACAGGTGGGTAGTGTATTCATCATCCACTAATCTGGGATATTATTGTGGGTGGCCAGTGCTGTGTAATGCTTGCCATGTATGTGATCTATATTCCATAACACAGACAGTGTCTGGGTTGTGCACATGTCCCACATGCATGTTCTATAACATGTGGAAGTGTACTTGAGGTCTCTAAGGCATGTTGTGTGGACAGATTGTTATCTTCTGATGTGGCAATCCTGACCTCATTTGGTGAGACCTGGCTATGGAACTGAGGTCATGCCTGCACCTACATTCACAGCATGATACAGGTATTCAGTGGAGCTAGTGGCATCTGTCCATACAGGGCATGTGTATAAGGCATGGTATTCCCTTTCTGGGTTACATTTGCAGACTCTATAGTTGTTGCAGGTGTCCAGTGGGGAACATAGCGAAAGAACCACTGTGCACATTTATTTGCCTATTGTAGGGATGGAACAGGGTGCCATGTTCTTTTACTTGCTGGATAACACACACTGAGTCAGGACATGTTACACATCACATTACATTATGATGTCAGTGGCAGTGTTGTGGTCAACAGTCATGTAGTCCCCTGCAATCACAATGTGGTTAATATCTGTGGGCAATATGCAGGGAACTACCAAAATAGTGGTTGTTGCCTAGTCAAGTGTGTTTGTCTATGAGACATGGGAGGAGAATGTTCTGTGAGTAATACAAGGGTTGCCTATATTGTTCACTGTTGCATAATGTCACATGTAGGGCTATGGATTGTCTACACCAGCCTCTCTGCTGTTTGACATCTGTTGTCATTGTAAGGAGGACATTGTGACATATAGTAAGTCCTCAATATAATAATTTAGCAAAACCCACCCCAATGCATCCTGTCATTACGTACAATCACAGCAACCTCTACACAGAATACTGATGACAGACACACACAAGCACACACTTGCCAGTATTGAGATACAACCCCTCTACCTAGCTATGTATTGCTACTATAGTGTACCACATTTATTGCACACGCCACAGAGCTTATTGGATGGCTGTTGTCCCAAGGTACTTCTAAGGTGGGAACATCACAAGCCCTTGTAAATACTGGCATTGGGTGATGTAGTGGGTGAGAGATCCCAAAAATAATTTTACCCTAATTACACATTTACATTTGCTAGGGGTGAGGTTCAAACCTCTAACAATCTTTACAGACCTTTATATTACACATTTACCACATGCACTACTGACCTCACATAGTTCAGGTTTCGCAACAGGTACTTGTAAGGTGGATGATATCTGCAGGACTGCTAAAGTCAGACTCTGAGATGTGTACTGGCTGTAACTGGAAACAAAATCTTGCAGTTACACACACAAACACTTGCCACATATGAGATTCAAGCCCATAGCTGTGCAATTTCTGCTATTACATTATTCTGCATTTATGGCATGCACCACAGAGCGTATACGGCTAGCCTTTGTCCAAAGGTGTATTTCAAGGTAGATGACATCAGCAGGCTTGCTAAAGTAGGGCAATGGGAGGTGTGTTAACTGTGAATGGCCTCAAGATCATTCATCTATACACATACACACATACGGTTTCACAGTTGCTATGATTGAGATTAGAACTCTTACCTAACTGGAGTGTTACACTATAGCATTATACAGTTATCACACATGGCACAGAGATAGCCTTTGTCCAAAGATGTATTTCAAGGTGTATGACATCAGCAGGTTTGCTAAAGTAGGGAAATGGGAGGTGTAGTCAATGTGAATGGCCTCAACACCATTAATCTCTACATACACACAGAGTTTCACAGATACTATAGCTGGGATTAGAACTCTTACCTTACAAGTATGTTACACTAGACCATTATGTAGTTATTGCACATGCCATGAAGCTTACAAGGCTAGCCATTGTCCAAAGATGTATTTCAAGGTGAATGACATCAGCAGGTTGCTTAAATAGAGCAATGGGAGGTGTAATGTCTGTGAATGGCCTCAAATTAATTGATTCTGACACACACATGCACAGTTGCCATGTCAGGAATTAGAACTCCTACCAAACTAATACATCGCACTAAAGCATTACGCACTTATCACATGCACCACAGAGCTTACAAAGCTGAACCTTCTCCAAAGACATATTTCAAGGTGACTGACATCAGCAGGCTTGCTAAAGTAGGGCAATGGGAGGTCTAGTGACTGAGAATGGCCTCAAAATCATTGCTCCCAACACGCACACACATTTTCACAGTGGCCATGTTTGGGATTAGAACTCTTATCTAACTAGTATGTTACACTATAACATTACACAGTTATTGCATGCACCACAGAGATTACAGGAATGAACCTTTTCCAAAGGGGTATTTCAAGGTGACTGACATCAGCAGGCTTTCAAAAGTAGGGCAATGGGGAGTGCAGTGTGTGAATGGGCCATAAACCATTCCTCTGGAAACACACACACAACACTCAGTCACACACAACTTTACATTTGACAAGATTGGGTATATGTCTGCTAGATGAATAATTAATTGTACTGTCATGTTACACAGTTATCACAAGCACCACAGACACCATAGTGCTGAGAGATACCAGAAGCAAATGTCTACAATGATAGACAGTGATATTGGCCATTTTGATGTGTGGTGGGTGGGACATGCCTTATGATGGGAAGCTCTTTGTCATTGTCTCTCTCTCTCTCTTCCCCACATCTCTGTGTGTGTATGTTTGACCTGTTATACAGTGTTGCCGTTGGATATATGTGTGTATTCCTATCTGATGTGTGTGCAAAGCATGAATGGTGTACAATTTGGCGTATGTGCACAGAAATCTGCAACTGACAGATATGTATAGCCCACTGTTGTTGTCAGACATGGGCATCATTGCTCTAAGTGTTGGAGCATGCACAGTATGACCCTTCTGTGTTTTGCTGTCAGACAAGGGCTTTGTTTCTCTAGGTGTGGGAACATTCCCACTATGACCTTTTGTATTGAATGTGTGAATCTATTACAGGTAGGTTGTACTCCAGTGCAGGAATTTGTGTTCTACACCTACAGCTAGTAACCTGTTTCCGAAGGATATCTGTACATAGGTTGACACTATGGAGTCACAATGGGCAAAAGATAGTGGGATACTGTAACTAATTGTGCCTGTGCTGCTTGTGCTACATGGTTTTGGTGTTAGCAGAGATATTCAGACATATGTACTGTTTTACACTGTGATGTATTATGTCATCAACTACTGACAGATATACTTATTTGCTCACAGTAATTTCCTGGGGAATACAAGATGAATGAGGCTGTGTCCAGTATTGTGGTCTGCACCCTACATATTCTTGCACACTCATGCCATTCTGGAGGGGGAACTGCAGACACTTGCAGATGGGGCTGTGTAAATGGTCCAGCACCTTGGTACTGTTGTGGCTGAGGGTGCTCTGCTTGTACATCTATCGATGTTACAGAATGGCCATATCCTGCTGTGGCCATACCTCTCAGCTGTACAGATTCACACACGTTACCCAGAGGCAGGGCTCATATATCTGGTCAGTTCCCCTTCACATTGTGGTTTACAAGCAGGTTTGTAGTCACCCATTATTGGGTTTGCAGGTAGGGCTAGTATGGGCACACATTAGAGTTTCAGACTTCACACACTCTATGGCATACATGTTTCTACACCCCACTTTGTTATTCTATCCTCTTCCTAACATTATGCGAGCAAGATCTGATAAGTATCCCTATAGTTATCCCTTCATCCCAGTGGTATTTAAGGGTTGGTCCACAGTTCATGCAGTAGGACATGGTGGGCATGCTACTGGGGATTTGTCAACATGGCCTTGCATTTGTGTTCTGTGGACTGTGTTATGTTGTTATTTGGGACCCCATGAGATAACATACATTGGCAGTAAGGGTAAGGCAAAGGCCTTTGACAGAGGACTATAGGGCATTTGGTAGAGATGCAGGCCATCTGTAGCAGGCCAGTGCATTCTCTCACTCCTACAGTCCCAGGCTTCAAGCCATTAGATTCCCCTGGGGTGGCAGGGTAGATGTGTGAGGTGTTAATGGCAATAGTTCCTGTCCTTATTAATCCATTGGTGTGGATGCTGGCAGGGTGATGCTTACAGCTAGGGGCTCACCTGCATGGGACACTTTTTCAGCATGCTGCATTCTGTAGGTATTCGCATATAGAAGTGGGGGGGGGTCATATTGTACTTATTCCAAAAAGCAGGGATATAACCTCTAATGAACCTGTGGCTGGTGGTGGGGTGAGATGAGTGCATGTGTGATATGGAAGCTACTTGTAGCTGATTCACAGATATACCCGGGACAATCCCCTTATGCTGCCTTGTGCGGGGACATAGGCAGTCTCTCATTACTTCATAACTGTGGCTTTTGTGGTCTCCCAGTGATTGTCCTGACTACACCAGTATTCCATACTACACAGACAACTAATGTGCTGGTAACCTGTATGTACAATTCCAAAGGGATGTGCATTTGACAGTTACATTTTATATACTCTGTCTATGGTACTACCACCTGTGTACTATGTGTATGTCTGGGCCCACATTCATAGCATGTCCATCTTTCAGATAGTGACAGATATTACATCCGAATAATGAGTATGGATGACTGCTGGATTGGGTCTTGCTGGGATGCATTGTGTTTGGCACTGCAGTTGTCAGAACATGGCCCTGTCATCAACAGTACTGGCCATAGGCCACTGGACACAACCCTCCATGCCTACATGCTGACCACTTCCATACAATATACAACACACAACAACCTAACAAACAGAGCCCTGCATATTGTACATGTGCAACAATCTATCCTGCTAATTGGGCCAGCTCAAGTAATCTGTGCTCCACTGTTATTAAACCCACACATACATGTTACTATATTTCTACATAGAATTATAGGGGGGCACACCTGACAACTGCAAACATTTGCTATGACTGTACTGGTATTTTAGGTACTCTCTTGCCTTCCATTTCATTCTGTATTCTGACCTATCATGCAGACTAGTGGCATATCAGTGGAGTACAGATCTTAGGTTTTATTGACCTACATTTCAGTCCCAGACTTCTTACCCTTCAGAACTAATATCCAACTGCCTGACCCGCTGTAGCCTATCTGTGTAAGTCTGGAGGGGGGCTGTTCTCCATTGCCCTCAATTGGAGGCCTTAGCACAGCTTTTCTTTGTGGTCATCTACGCCTGTCCTGCTGGCTTAGACTGTTGTTGGATATGTGAGCCTCACTGACATGCATGAGTGTGTGCTATGATACATTTGGCCCACCACATGTCCTGCAGTGGGATTTGTCACCTTGTCTAGTACTGCCTACTCTGTTGACACCAGTATTTGTTATGGATTTCAAGCTGCCCATATTGGTTTCTACTATCTGGTGCCATCCCATTCATTCACCAAATACTCTTGCATGCTCACATTCATACCATAGATACAAGTAGAAGAACATACTACTCCATTCAGCAATTGATAGGGAGAGTGACTTACCTTGTGGCTGTGCCAGTATTGAGGATGGTGCTAGAGGAATGACTATGTTGGATGCACATAGTACATTCCCTATACATGGTACAGCACAAGTAGTGTCATGTCTGGCATCCCTTTTACTGTATGTGTGAGTCAGAGAGAGGTGTCATTCCCTGGGTTCCTACCGTGTCAGTGTATGTGCTATGCGTTGCCTCTTTGCCAAAGCCTGGGCATACTGGACACGCCTCCTTCTGCCTACAGGGGCAGGCTCAGGTTGTTCCTCCACTGAGTCACTCTGTGCTTGTGTTGGCCTTGGCAATGGTGGGGGGCTGCATGGTCCTGGCCCATGCTGTTCCTGATGAATAGGGTAGAGTTTACATAAACTGCAAGGGCTTCCCCTCCATCAACTGCCAGTTCATGTGCAATGCCCATGGCATTATAATGAATGTGTGTGCTGACAGCCCTGGAAGCTATCATGACTCCCACATCTGGCATATGACACAGCTGTACCAGAGATTTGCCAGTGGAGTCATCCCATATGACCACCTAGTGGGGTATGCTGGTTATGCACTGGAGCTGTGACTGATGACATCCATCAGAAATGCACACACACCTGAACAAGAACTCCATAATTAGGCACATGCACAAACCAGAATCATAATAGAGCATGTGTCTAGGATTCTCAAGTCACAGTTCCGGTGCCTGGACATATCCAGTGGAGCCTTGCAGTACTCTCCAGCTACATATGCACACATTTTCATTGTATGTGCCATGCTACACAATATGATCCTGTGGAAACAGTTGCAGCAGGAACAGCACAGGGCAGGGCCACACAGCCCCCCAAAATTGCCAAGGCCTGCACAGGCACAGAGTGACTCAGAGGAGGAGCAATCTGAGCCTGCCCCAGTAGGCAGATGGAGGCATGCCCAGTATGCCCTGGCCTTGGCAAAGAGGCAACGCATAGCACATACACTAACACAAGAGGGACCCAGGGAATGACACCTCCTCTGACTCGTATATACAGTAACAGAGATGCCAAAAATTACACTACCTGTGCTCAACCATGTAAAGGGAGTGTACTATGTGCATCTGACATAGGCAGCCCTCCAGCACCATCATCAATACTGGCACACCCACAAGGTAAGTCACTCTTCTTACTAATTGCCGAATGGAGTAGTATGTGTTGTTACTTGTATTTACGGTATGGATGTGAGCATGCAATGGAATCGGGTGGCTGAATGGGATGCTAGCAGATAGTACACACCTATAGTGGCAGCATGTGATCTGTAGCAAATACTGGTGCCACCATAATAGCCAGTAGTACACATGGTGATAAAACCCACTGCAGGAAATGTGCTGAGCCACATGTGTGTCCATATGACACACACATGGCAGTCAGGGAGGTTCACATACCCAACTACAGTCTCAGCCAGCAGAACAGGTGTAGACAAATACAAACAAAGGCCATGCTAAGGCCTTTGAATGATGGCTATGGGTAACCTTCCCCCCAGGCCTACACAGACAGACTACATCAGGTCAGGCAGTGGGATGCTAGTTATGTAGGGTAAGAAGTCAGAAACTGATATGTAGGTCAATCAAATCTAAGACCTGTAGTACACTGATATGCCTCTAGTCAGCAGGATAGGTTACAATACAGGATGAAATGGAGTACCTGACATACCAGTACAGTCTTAGCAAATGTGTACAAGTGTCAGGTGTGCCCCCCCCAATCCTATGTAGAAATGTAGAAACAGTCAGGTGTTCCCCACCCCCATTCCTAAGTAGAATTGTAGTAACAGTCTAGTGTGTGTCCCCCCAATCCAATGTTGACACATTGTAACAGTCAGGTGTGCCCTCCCCAATCCTATGTTGAAATACCAGCACAGTCTTAGCAAATGTGTACAAATGTCAGGTGTCCCCCCCCCCCAATCCTATGTAGAAATGTAGAAACAGTCAGGTGTTCCCCACCCCCATTCCTAAGTAGAAATGTAGTGACAGTCTGGTGTGTGCCCCCCAATCCAATGTTGACACATTGTAACAGTCAGGTGTGCCCCCCAATCCTATGTAGAAATGTAGTAACAGTCAGGTGTGCCCCCCTCCAATCTGATGTAGACATGTAGTAACATGTATGTGTAGGTATAATACCAGTTGAGAACAGATGACCTGAGGTGGCCAAGGTAGCAGGATAGATTGTAGTATTTGTACAATATGCAGGTATGTGTGTGTTAGGTTGGTGTGTGTTTCATATTGTGTGAAAGTGGTCAGTATGTATGCATGTTGAGGTTTAACCTGGTGGCCATTGCCCACTACTGCCGATGACAGCTAAGTCCTCACAACTGCAGTGCTAAAGACAATGCTCCCTAGTGTAACACATTCTAGCAGTAAGCCATTGTAAATGTGTGGCAGTAATGTGTCACCATCTAAAAGATGGACATGGCATGACTGTTGGGCTAGATATACAAGTAGTACACAGGGAAAAGTACCCCAGACATACAGTGTATAATGTGTAACCGTGAAATGGACACACTCTTGGAATTGTACATACAGGTATGCATCACATTATATGGGCTTGTTGTAGGGAATACTGATGTTGTCTGGCCAAACACTTGCAGATCACAAAGGTGATAGGACTGATGTATTGAAAAACAGCTGATATCCCTGCAAAGGCCAGCATAACTAGAATGCCCCATGCATATCTGTGAGTCAGGTGCAAGTAGTGTCCATAGCACACATGCACCCAGCTCACCCAAACACCACCCACAGGTACCTCTCTGGTCTTATCCTGCTGTTGGGAAAGGGTACAATATGACCCCCACTTGTGTATGGCAATAACACAAGAATGCAGCATGCAGTGCAGGTGTCCCATGCAGGTGTGTCCCAAGCTGTAAGTAGCACCCTGCCAGCATCCATACCACCTGATCAATACTGTAGAAAGTATTGGCATGAACACCTAGCACACCTACCCTGTCTCCCCAGGGGAATATACTGTATGACCGTCTGGTACTGTAGGACTGACAGAATGCAACGGCCTGCTACAGCTGGCATGCCTCACCACCATATGGCCTACAGGCCTCTGCCAAAGGCCTGCATCTCACCCGTACTGCCAATATATGTTATGTCATGGACGGCCAAATAACAACATAATGCACTCCACATAACCCATATGCAAGGCAATGTGGACAAACCACAGTAACATGTCCACCATGTCCCATTGCATGAACTGTTGAACAACACCAAAACACAGCTGTGATGACATGATAACTATAGGGAAAGTATCGGAGAATGTTTGCATAATGTATGGAAGAGGATAGAATAATAGAGGGGGTGGGGGTGGGAGCATGGGCATCATGGAATGTGCAAAGTCCAAAACACAGCCATGTGCACATACTATCCCTTGCTGCAAACACAAAAATGGGTGGCTACAAACCTCTGATACACCACAATAGGGGTAATGTCCTGACTTATGACCCCTGCCTCTGGGTAACTTGTGTAAATCTGTACAGCTGTGAGGTATAGCCACAGCGAGATAAGGCCATACTGTCACGTTGATGGATGTACAATTATGGGATCCTCTGCCACCACTGTACCAAGGTGCTGAATCAGTTACACAGACCTAGCAGCAAGTGTCTGCAGCTCCCCCTCCAGAATGGCATAAATTTTCAGGAATATGTAGGAGCTTGACCACAATACTGGACACAGCTACATTCATCCTGTGTTCCCCAGGATATCACTGTGAGCAAAAATGTTTACCTGACAGTACATGAGGACATAAAACATCGCAGTGTATTACAGTACACATGTCTGAACATCTCTGCTAACACCAGTACCATGTAGCAGAAGCAGCACAGACACAATCTCCTACAGTACCCACTATCCCTTGTACAGTTTGACCCCATATTACCAACTGATCTACAGATATCCTGCAGAAACAGTTTGCTAGCTGTAGGTGTAGAACACAAAGGTCTGCACTGGAGTACAATCTAGCTGGAATGGATCCACACATTCAATACAGAAGGGCATACTGGGCATGCTCACACACTTAAACAAATGCAGGCCAAGTCTGCCAACAACAATAGAACATACATATCTGACAGTTGCAGATGGTAGTGCATACTCTCCTCAGTATGCACCAGTCATGATTTACCCACACATTGGATAGGAATACACACAGATATCCAAGGGCAACACGCTATAATATGCCAAATATACACATACATAGATGTGTGGAAGAGAGTGACAGTGACAATGAGTTTTCCATCATGAGGCCCGTCCCAGCCAGCACACAGCTAAATGGCTACAATCACATGATTTGTAAATGTCACTTACTGTAGAAATTAGCCACTGATATCCCTCAGTATTAAAGACTCTGTGGTGCTAGAGCTAGCTGTGCAACATGACTGTACAAGGCAGTAGTCATCAAGCAGTTGTATACACATACCTGCGGAATACAAACCTGTGCATGCCTGAGTGTGGTGTGTCTACCTCTAGCTGAATGGATTATGGCCCATGCACACACACTGCCCTCCCCATAGCCCTACTATGGCAAGCCTGCTGATGTCAGTCACTGTTAAATACACCTCCAGGAAATGAATAGCCCAGTCATTTCTGTGGCATGTCCTATAACTGTAATTCTGTAGTGTGATAAGCTATTTAGGCAGGAGTTCTAATCCCAGACATGGCAATTGTGTGTGTGTGTGTGTGTGTGTGTGTGTGTGTGTGTGTGTGTGTGTGTGTGTGTGTGTGTGTGTCTTTCTGTGTCAAGAGCAATGCTTTTTAGGCTAGTCACACACACTACAATTGAAATGCAATACTTTGGCAACCATGCTGATGTCATTCACTTTAAAATACACTTTTTGGAAAAGAATAACACAGTAATCTCTGTGGCACATCCTATAACTACATAATGCTGTAGTTTGATACACTAGTTAGGTTGGAGGTCTAATCCCAGACATGGTAATTGTGTGTGTGTGTGTGTGTGTGTGTGTGTGTGTGTGTGTGTGTGTGTGTGTGTGTGTGTGTGTGTGTGTGTGTGCGTGTTGCTGTCTGTGTAAGGATCAATGCTTTTTAGGCTAGTCACATACACTACAATTCAAATGCCATACTTTGCCATGCCTGCTGATGTCATTCACTTTGAAATACAACTTGTGGAAAGAAAAAGCCTAGTAATATCTGTGGCACGTCCTATAACTGCGTAATGCTGTAGTGTGATAAATTATTTAGGAAGGAGTTTTAATCCCAGACATTGCAACTGTTTGTGTGCGTGTGTCTCTGTTTGTGTAGGGATCAATGCTTTTTAGACTAATCACACTCACTACAATTCAAATGCCCTACTTTGGCAAGCCTGCTGATGTCATTCACTTTGAAATAATTAGCCTAATAATCTCAGTAGCATGTCCTATAATTGCATAATGCTGTAGTATGATAAACTAGTTAAATAGGCGTTCTAATTCCAGACTTGGCAACTGTGTGTGTGTGTGTGTGTGTGTGTGTGTGTGTGTGTGTGTGTGTGTGTGTGTGTGTGTGTGTGTGTTTCTGTCTGTGTAGGGAGCAATGCTTTATTGCCTAGTGACACACTCATTACAATTCAAATGCCCAACTTTGGCAAGCCTGCTGATGTCATTCACTTTGAAATACACATTTGGGAAAAGAGTATCCAAGTAATCACTGTGGTGCATCCTATACCAATGTAATGCTGTAGTGTGATTAACTAATTAGGTAAGAGTTCTATTCCCAGACATGGCAAGTGTGTGTTTGTTTGGCTGTGTAGGGGCAATGCTTTTGTGGCCATTCACAGCCACTACAACCTCCATTGACCTTCTTTGGCAAGCCTGCTGATAGCATCCCCAGTGAAATACACTTTTGGGGTAGGAGTAGTCCAGTAATCACCGTGGCACATCCTATAACAGCATTATGCTGTAGTGTGCTATAGCTGTTTGGTAGGGGTTCTATTCCCAGACATAGCAAGTGTGAATGTCTGTGTAGGGTGCAATGCTTTTGAAGCCATTCACAGTTACAACAACAACCACTGACCTGCTTTGGCAAGCCTGCTGATGTCAATCCCGGTGAAATACACCTTTGGGGAAGGAGTAGTCTAGTAATCTCTGTGACGCATCCTATAACTGCGTAATGCTGTAGTGTGATAAACTAGTTAGGTAGGAGTTCTAATCCCAGACATGGCATGTGTGTGTGTGTGTGTGTGTGTGTGTGTGTGTGTGTGTGTGTGTGTGTGTGTGTGTGTGTGTGTGTCTGTGTTTGTCCTTCGTATCCTGTGTGGTGGTGGCTGTGAGTGTGTAACAAATGGACTCACTGTGGAGTGGGTTTTGCAAATTTCTTATATGATGGCCCTATTATATGTCACAATGTCCACCTTACAAGGATAACAGATGCCAAATAGCCGAGAGGCTGGGGTGACAATCCATACTCCTACATGTGACATCAAGGCCTGGCAAACAAAGTAAGCAACCCTTGTATTACCCAGAGAGCACTCTCAACCCATGTTTCATACACAAACACACTTGCCTAGGCAACAACCACTATGTTGGTAGTACCCTGCATATTGCCCACAGATAGCAACCATGGTGTGATTGCAGTGGAATACAGAGGGCATGGCACCCTTTACATCAGTACAATAGGCACATAATTGCAGATAGTACACCTTCACTATGTTCCCCTCTGGACGCCTGCAGCAACTGTGGTGCCATCAAATGTGACCCAAAAAGAACATACTATGCCTTAAACACATGCCCTGTATGGACAGATGCCACTGACAGCTGGGAATATCTGTATCATGCTATCAATGTAGGTGCAGGGTCAACCTGGTGTCCATTACCAGTTCCCGCCACATGAGGCCAGGTCTGGCACATCTGATGATAACAATCTGTGTACACAACATGGGTCAGACACCCCAGGTACAGTTCCACATGTCACTCTACATGCATGTGAGACATGTGCACATCCCAGACACCATCCATGTCATGGACTACAGAACACATACATGGCAAGCATTGCTCAGCACTGGCCACAGACAATAGTAACCCAGGTGACTGGATGGTGAATACAATACCCACCTGTGTGGGCCAATCCAGACACTACACCCCTGAGCCACACTACAGACCATTTTCATGTGCCCTGCTGCCAAGGTATACACTTCACCTAGCCTTGTATATCCTTCTGGCACAGTCAACCACTACACACCCATGAAGCAATGCATGCAGACATGTCAGTACTGGCACCCTGTGTCTGTGTGTGTGGTGTATGATGCTTTTGACCACATTCACACTCACTACAACTCCCATTGACCTATTGAAGCATGCTCTCTGATGTCAGACACCTTCACATACATATATTGTCCATATAACCTCGGGATAACCCCTGTGGTTCATGTGATACCTGCACATTACTGTATTGTGGCAAACTAACAAGTTAGGAAGTCTATTCCTGACCATGCCAAATGTGTTAATGTCTGTGAGTCCCTGAGTGTGGCTGTGTTGATGTTGACACCTGTTCATGTGGACAGGCACATGTACTACACCTACCGTATCACTACTATATCACTGTTGCAGATATCACTCACCATCACATATACCTTTGGAGAGCTCCCCAGCAGGCAAGCTAACATGCAATAACTGCATAGACACGTGATAGCAATGCATAGTTATTCAGGGGTTTGAAACCCCATACTGGTAGGTGTGTGACACAAACATGCTTAGGTTTTACTTTCCCACCCCCTCTCTGACATACTTTGTCTCTGTCTGTCTCTCTCACTCCCTCTCTGGTGGATGTGGAGACGTACACCTGCTTTGCTTAGGCAGCAGTTTGTGTTTTGTAAGTGATGCTCATAATCAGCTGATGGCCCCTGCATAAATTGCAGTCCTCCTCTAGCCGATTGCATGTGGAACAGCTGTGGTACATTCCCATAGCCAATTGCATGGAAACGTACTCCAATATCTAGGAACATCATGTTGGTGTTGGGCCTTTTCATTCACTGTGAGCTGGACCTAGATCTGGTGTTTGGCAAACAGCATAACAGATGGTTTTGAGATTTACCTCTAACAACATACACTGTTGGCACAGGCCAGCAGAAAGGAGGGGGATGTGCCAGACATGACTACAGAATGTAATTGTTGCTATTCTGTATTTGGAGTAATGTTGGTTTAACAGGGTGTGTGTGGATATGGCTGGTCTACATGTTTTAATACCTGTCATGACAGTGTTAGTTTTTGAGGAAACTCCCATCTGTAGGGTCATCTGCAGACCGGGCAGTGTGTGGAGCCTTTTGTTTATTGTGTTACTCACAGAACACTTATCTGAGAACAGCAGAAGCATAGTGTGAGGATTTCAGTCAGTATATGGTGACAGCCATATCCCACATAGGACATATGTTACAACAAACCCTGGTACAACAGCAAATGTATGAGGTTATCACAGCAACATGCCAATATTGGGCCAGTGTTTTTAGCCCCGGCCACAAATCTGTCAACCTTTGTACATATGTCATGCAGTAAGAGATGCATATGTTCTGTACAACATTAATTATTGACACCATACCTGATAACAAGTTAGTCAGATATCAGACTGCTAGACATGTTAAGTATAGTAGGGGTTGTTTCTGAGGACATGACTTGGGCATTCTGCCATTGTGTGTAGAACACTGGGATCTGTGTACTTAGGGTGATTGCTGACAGTATGTGTATTGCACATATGTACCTTCAGCTGTGCAAAGACTCTGGTAGATGCCATTGTTCTTGGTCCTGTTCTATCTGATGTTACATGCTGCTCCAGTGTATGATACCCTATTGACTCACATGTCTGTAGGGCCAGACACACACATGTACCATACCACAGACAGCCATCGGACCACACTAAGTCATGACCCAGTGTATGTAGGGTTAGTGTGTGAGTGGCACATATGAGGATGGTGTTTATCAGACAGTCCACATAGTGTCATATTAAGCTTGTGTACCATATGTGGCTGTGGCTGTGTTTACACTGGTTGTGGGTATGCACTTTCTCACATGTGTCTGTCACTCTGTGCTGTGACATGCATGTAGAGCCTGCTATAATCGCAGGTACATGTGTAATCCCCCATACAAAATGTAGTTCAGTGTTGTGGCAGTCTGCCTGTAGTTTGCACTGTGCTTTGTGATATGCCTAGCAGTCTAGTGTAATTACCCAGTGTGCTGTTATGTCTAGTTATTTGCATGACATACTGCTGCCAGGCCACCATAACTGCTGTGTATTTCTGACAAAGCAGTGTGTTTCTGTACAGATGTATGTCACTAACTACTGGGTAGTATGTGGCCATGTAACCTCTGCACAATCAGGTATTATGTGTCAGGACAGAGTGGCATATGTGCATGCATAAACTGTGTGGGCATATGTAGTCCAGTATTTACGTGATATACCCATGTACATGGCTATTAACATCCACATTGAGAGGCGTGGTCTACATGTCTCGCATGAGGGGGATATGCTTACACCTCTGGACTGACCACAGAGTGCCAGACTGTCCACATATATTGCTCATATCTCTGCTGTAGTCCACAGGATCATTACTGTGCTAGCAGTGGTACTGTACTATGATGTCCTTAGGATGTCTGACAGTACCCAGTGGTGCACATGCCAAAAGCAGATGTGACCTCCCACACACAACATTTCTGTTAAGACAACCCAATTACAGTAGCAACAGTCTACATATATACCTGCAATACATACATAACATCCCCTTGTGCACTAAGAGGTTGAGACTATTGGTGCTGAGGTAGGACTCCACTCCATGTTCTGGACATATGGTAAATATATATATATATATATATATATATATATATATATATATATATATATATATATATTTATCCATATATCTATATAGATATATACATATATATATATATATATATATATATATATATATATATATATATATATATATATATATATATATATATATACATATCTACATACACATATATATATATATATATATATATATATATATATATATACATATAAACACTCAAATATATACATATACACAGCAATATATGTCTACACAGATATATAGATACATATGCACATATAGTTATGGATATCTACATATATATTGACATATATAGGTATATATGAATAGATATTTATGCACATATAGTTATAGATATCTACATATATATTAACATGTATAGGTATATCTGTACACATAGGATGTGCATATATATATATATATATATATATATATATATATATATATAGGCGGCCATGGTGGTGCAGTGGTTAGCGTTGCCATCTCACAGCAAGAGGTTCTCCGGTTCGATCCTCGGCTGGGGTGCCTTCTGTGTGGAGTCGGCATGTCCTCCCTGTGGTCGCGTGGGTTTCCTCCAGGTGCTCCGGTTTCCTCCCACATCCCAAAGACATGCTGTAGGTGGATTGGACATACTAAATTGGCCCTATGCATGAGTGTGTGTGTACCTTCTGTGGAAGGTTGGATGCCGGGCTGGCAGCTCAACACCAGCAAAACTCCACTGCCAATCATGAGCAGACGGTGATCCGCTGTGGTGACCCCTAACCGGGAAAAGCCGAAAAAAGAAGAAGAAGATATCTATAAATATATCTATATATATATATATATATATATATATATATATATATATATATATATATATATATACAAAGAGATCTAGAAATGGCCATATATATGACACACTATACAGATGTGTAGACAGACATATGTATGAATATACATGTGTATGTACATGTAGACATATATCAACATATGTATAAGTATATATCCATATTCCTGTCATGTGTAAACATCACGGTTGTGTATTCCTTCTCAGATGTATCTCATCGTATGTATCTGATATGTGTACATTTTGATATAATAACATATGTGATGCAACAGTAATATCAATAACAAGTACTACACAATTGTGGAAGTCAAAGCAACTGTTCAATACTATTCAATATATTTAGTGGCAGATGTAGTGGAGAAACGACATCTGGCTTTGAATTGGTCATGGCATAGTAGTTAACTGTTATGACTATAGTGTACAGGCTCCTGGGTTCAAGACCTGCAAGGGCTTTGTATTTTGTTGCTGGGCAGAACAAGGGCTGTTGGATACCAAGTGGTTAAGGTGGTTTTAATCAGCTTTAAGTGCATTTGCACAGGTTTGTGCAAAGCTAGGCAGTGCTAAGCTACTGTTAACAGTGCGGGTGCTTACACCATGTATGCTTCATTTACTAGTGCACAAATCTGCTTAGCTGTTTATTTGCAGCAATTCTGACACCTGATAAGCATGGTTTAGCCCTGCTAAGCAGTGCTCACCACCCAGTCTGATAACATAGCAGGGTAATGACATCTGTAATAAGTGTATGTAATGCCATGTACAATACATGCGTCTATGTGCTGTCATTACAGTAGCAAGGGGTGTGAGTGTCATGTCTGCGACACACAAGTATAAGACCTGTACAGCACTATCTTTGCAAATGTGCTACATACAGGGGTAGTAACCCAGGGTATGTGCTGTCACACTGGCATGTAGTGTATCATGGCGGTACTACTATTGAAAGTGCTTTCCCAGGCAAGAGTAGAGTGCTAAAAGTAGTACTGACAACAAACACACCTACAGGCATAGCTGGACTCTGAGGCCTCACTGTCATGTTCCTGGTGTGTGAGCTGTGCTACAGTATATATCCCCTACTGGATAATGACCTGACATGTGGAATGTAACTGTAGACTTCAGTCTGTACAGCACATGTCAGTGAGGGCTTCCAACATGTACTAATGGCATACATATTGTTGTCAAACGTCTATCTGTTGACACATTCATCCCACTGCATAGCTACTTGCCAAGCTAATATCTATCAGTCACTGTACAGATCTGCAGATGGCAGGTATCCTGCTTGGATACGTACAGGCAACCTATGCATGATTGACACTGACATGTCTGCCCAGCTGTGTAATAACTGGCACATATAGGAAACAACACCCTGTATGCACCACATGCCATGGGTACCTCCACTACACTACCACAGTCAACAGAACATGCTTGGGTACAGGTCTCCATCACAGACACTAACCATGTGTTGTAACACATGTTGCATACATGTCAACTGGATCACCTCAGTGGCTATTTGAAGGTGGCACCTAGAGGATTGGTTGATGCATGTCAATCTCACCCTGAGGGTCACCACAGATGTGTCTGTTGACTGCCTGCTGGCACATGGAAGGTAGCATGATACCACTGTACTCATATCCCCTACACAACCCATCTATCCATGAACAATAGCCAGATACACAGCTATGACCACCTGCAACGATGCACCCCAGTACTGAGACATGTGTTCATGTGCATTACTGAGGATAGCAGTGTCGGTGTGTTAGTGCACATGTAGTTGGGAATTCCATGAGGGTCTTCACAACCTCCGCAACACCCATTGCCATAGTCTGATGCAGATGCTGCTGTATTGGACATTAATGACCTTGTTACACTCCTCTCCCTAATGACTACATGAGCCTTGCAGTACCAGCACAACAGTGTTGTACAAATGGGTTGATAGGCATGGGATACTCATTGAGTTCTGGCAAGTGTGTGTATGTGTGTATGTCTGGATATCTGTAGGGTACAGGATTCCAAGGCCACATACTCCTATTACAATACACATTGCCACACAGTAGTACATATAGTGTTGTTGCTGCCCATAGGTGAGGCATGACAATGCAACACCCTACTATGCCTGTGGATTCATAGCCCTGTAGTACCACCATTGTGATATACAATGGGTTGTATCCCAGTCATGGGTAACATGTGATGGTGGGTATGTCAGAGTGTCATCATGGGTTCCATTGAGTACAATATCAACTGTGGGATGTGGGTGCTGTGTACACTGTCATTACATCATGGTACATCCGGTATATGTCCCATGTACCACTTTATGGTGACCACTGTCACCATCAACCATACAGCTAACTGATACCACAATCCAGCATAGTTATGCATGTGCTGTGTGCAGCCTACCTGTAACACATTGGACACACAGACAAGTTAGTTAGCACCCATAGGCCCAGGTCTCTCAGATGTGTTTCTGCCTGTTATGTGTATATGATGGTATGTCACACTATGTATTGTCCATATACGACCATTATATCCCCCATTACCATACTGTACATGTCTGGGGATGTTTTGCATATAACATGTAACCTAGAACACACTTCACCCTAAACGCTGTGTGGTGTGTGCAATGAAAGCCACACAGTTAAGTAACACTACATACCTAGGTAGGGGTGTAGTCCTAGTGTTGCCAAGTAAGAGTGTGCATATATGTGGATGGGTCTACATCAGGTTGCTGATTATACATGTCCCAGTGGATCACCTGGTTAAGTGGCACAGGCAGTAATTGTTATACAAACCTGTGACATGTGTTCAACTGTACCCCAGATATGTCACAGCCACGGTGTTACCACAGTGCCATACACCTTGTGGAATATGATTGCAGACCATCCTCCTGCTGACACATGTACACCTATGACATAAATGGAAAACATTATGAAGACCACAAACACCCAGTGTTAGTAACAGCTATAGTGCATCATTGCTGGACAGCTACAATACCTGACATGTATGCATTAAACATTACTCCTGACAATATGTTACACTGTAGTACATTGGTACACTGTAGTAGAGTCACTGTGTGCATCTGAGCCATATTAGCCTATCCCTGCATCGATGTTATGGATGACAGATATGTGACATAGGTATCATCATATGCACAGGGTGAGTTGTTGGTTTGCCAGAGGCTGAGGGTGGACCATACATTTGACATCATGTGTGTGGGTGAGGGGTGTAATTAGTTAAACTGGGCATGGTGATGTGGTGTGTGTAGGCATGGGGTTGCCCTAGGTGTGTTCGTATAGTGTGTGGGTATGCATGCACACAGTTCTGCCATGTGGCTGCCCTATACAGGTGTTTTTTGGACAGCTGCAGACCATAACTGGCAGAGTGTGCAGTTTACCACCTCTGGCCATGGACACATGGACTGTGCCTGCCAGGGGCTCCATGGGCACGTCCAGGTACAGGCCTTGATGTGCTACTCTCCCCTGATGATGACAGATGTCCACTGGAACCAGGTCCCTCCTGGGACTGGCTAGGACCACGTCCTCGTGACCTGCTGTGGTGTGGTGTGGACAGTGCCCCCTGCAGTGCTGGGGCTCTTATTGCCACTATGGTAGTGCCTTGGTGTCCTAGCACATCCATGTTAACCACCAGCGGTTGGTGTTGCTGGCATACATCCACGCTGTCATTGCCACACTCCCACCACATGTTCAAGCATGGACAAACCACAGCCGATGAGGCCCACCATCTCACCAAACCGTCTATCCATCACCTCAATATGAGCATGGAGGGCGCCAGACAGTTCATGGAAGTTGTCACTTGCAGATGTGAGAGCATCCCTCTGTCCCATCCATCGTAACCTCAGGCCCTGTCTGGTGTACAGTTCCATACGTGCCTGCACCCCCATGAGGGCCTGAAACATGTGCCTGGTGGTACCAGTTGTGGCACTTCTGCCAGGGGCTTGATGACCAGTGGCCCTACCACAAGCACCCTGTCTATGCTTGCTGTGACCAGACACAGTAGGCATGGATACCGCACTCTCCTGTGCACTGCCACCAACCGCCAGCTGTCCCTCTGCTATGGTCATTGGTGATGGGGTATGTATAGGCACTGAAACTGTGTGCGGAGTTGGGGTGGCTAAGAGGGGGATGTCTAATGATGGTGCAATTTCGGCCCCTGACAACCCCACCTGTGCCTCAACAGTACTATCACTATGTTCAATGTCTGTATGGACACCAACATCAGATTGCATGCAGGAGAGACCCTGACCCACCTCGCCACCTGTAGGGAAAAACAAGAAATGCACTTTAAGACATGTACAGCATTGCATAACAGAACACACATACACACACACACACACACACACACACACACACACACACACACACACACACACACACACACACACACATATTCCACCTTAATACCTACCTGATTGTGATCTTACAGACAGTCCCATGTTTATTCCCATAAGTTCCCCATCTTGCATCACACTTGATAACATACACTCATTAATACCACTCCCTTAATGTATCAGTCCTCTAAATGCCTAGACAAGTGATCACAACACAAGATCTGTTACTCCATTACCTCCTTGAACTGAGTGGAGTAGATTTTACATCGCCTCACTGCTGTCACTCATTGTTCACCCTGTGTATGTCCAGACATCATGAGCATGGCCCCTATATGTGAGGAGCTACTATGTTCACTCCATAATGTCACACACTGGAATGTCATGTGTAAGTATTGCTCAGTACATGCCAGATATGCTGCTCTATCAACCTATCATGTGACAACTGTAATATATGGATACACTCCCTGGTGTTGTCTAGTAATTCCCCAATGCATCTATAGTGCTGCATATGTGGGTTGTCGTTCACCTCTCTGCTGAATGCGATATTAAGGGTATACCTGGTGTCTACTTTCCCTCCCAATGCATGTTCCATGCTACAGACCTTATTATACTATCAGCTGTTCTGTGATTACATATCAGACAAGTATTCCTGGTGTGTCATGTGTCAGTCCATGTCCATGTACTGCAGGACCCCAAAGGGAAGTACTGCCATATGAACAACCCCACAATCACACATGTGCATACATGGACACCCACACAAACACACACACACACACACACACATTCACACACACACCCTACATGCATCAACCTCCCTCCACTTCACCAGATTGAACCTACAGACAAAATAACCACACACACACACACACACACACACACACACACACACACACACACACACACACACACACACACAGGTGATGTTGCACAAAGACAGTACAAACAGTCATCCCAATACCCATCTGGCAACATGCATAACATATGGTACACAACAGCATGCAGTGCAGCTACAGTCAATCTGTGCAAGCAACAGTAGACATGTGTGTGATGCATGGACTGTATTAGTAGGTGATGCCCCTTCCCCTGGAAAACACTGCACCCATGTACACAGTATTGATGTGCACCTGTTCAGCACCCTGCCATGTACTGTGCACCAAACCTCACAGGTGCACAACCCATTGTTGAATGTGTAGTAATGTGTCAGTTATGTCAGCTCTAATGCACACAGCCCCTATGTTTTTCAGCGACACATACCTGGAATGATATGTGGACAGATGTCATTTGTGAATGCCTGATGTCTGGTTTACAGATCTCAACATCAGCAGATCATGTATGACCAGTCCAATACTATTACCCTGACAACCGTCAGACCATACTGTGGCTATGGGGAGTGTACACACCCTTATTGATATGATGCACCCTTCCTTGATCTGCCATGGGACCACATCACCACATATATTTACAGTACATGAGGCTATATAACATATGTCCTGTACATTCATATGCAGTGTCTACGAAGTGTGTTAGGTGTGCGGATGCTGACCATGATGCATACACTCCGTGTGTGCATATGTGTGTACACCCTTATCATGATGGTCTGTTGCACCTGTTGTTATGTGTACTACAGCAGTCACTATTCCTGGCAGGGGTATGCTAGCATGGGCCATCTGCATTTGCCAGTGTATGGTCAGTCTGCCCTACACATGTCGCCAACTCTGCATGATTGCAAGGTCTACTCATGTGCACATCCCTTGGTATTCACACACTGCTGTCACTATTGTTGTGGGGGTAAAGTTACATCTGCCACAGTTCCTGAACCTGACTGTGTGCAGATACAGCCTTTCATAGCATCCTTAGGATCCCTGCTGCAGTGCACTGGTATGTCATGCTGGCAAACCCTCCTCACCTTCAGCCTTTTTTCAGATGCTTGACAAGTATGGCCTACACATGTGTCAGTTTGCAGTGTCCCATATACTGAACACCACATATTACAGCCCAGTCCCAGCTAATAATGTGGACTACAGTAATATGTTATGCCATAGTGTAGATCTGTAACAGATGCTATTGTAATATTGGTATATACACTGTTGTTACACTGCATAAGGGTAATGTTTCACACATGTCCCTACTGTAGGCCATGTATCCCACCATTATGTTAATCCCTGAGGACACATTTCACAATGACAAGATATTCATAGGTTCATAGGTTGGTACTAGGCTCTTGGCCCTAGGGCCTATACAAGCCTAGCCATAACAATTCTGGAGCATTTCTCCCTGGGCCTCCGCTGAAAACAGGCTCTGTGGAACCTAGTCGGACATTCCCGGTCAACAAATGTTAAATAAATAAATAAATAAATAAAAATTCCCTGGCTATTTCATCCCACAGTATTTACTTCCCTGGACCCCTGTCTAGCAGGGTGACTGACATGATCCCCAGAGTAAATTTCCTATCTCCCATCCAGTCATCAAGGTTCCTTTTGAAGAGGGCTAAAGAAGCGCTCTGCTTGACATGTATGGGCAGTCTATTCCAGAGTCTGCGGAGTCTCTGGGTCAGGAACCTATCCCTCCAGCATGTTTTGTTCATTGTGATGACAAGGTTTAGATCCCTGGAGCATGTGTCTCTGAGGGATTGGGAGTTCTTTAAGTGCAGCATGTCCAACAGCTCTGGGTTTGACATGGCCTTGTATGTTAAGCAGAGATGGCCTCTGAGTAGACGATATGTGACAGAGTATAGGTAGAGTTGTTTTAGATGGTCAGCATAGGGCATCTGCTTTAGGCCAGTGATTCTTTTAGTGAGTTATTTGTCTGGCCTTTCCAGTTGTTGCAGATGTCTTGAGAGGTACATACCAAATGGGGCACTGTATTCCATAATGGGTCTAATGAGGGGTGAGTACAGTGGGACAATGACCTCCTTTTTTCTGGATGAAAAGCCCTTAGTGATGAGGTGTGCCACATAGAAGGATTTCCTGACTGTTGTGGCAGTGTGGTTATTGAAGTTGAGACCACTGTCCACCTGTGTCCCTAAGTCTCTTATCACACTTTCAGTGTTCAGTGTACTGCCACCTATGTGGTAATTCATGGGTACATGTTTTTTTCCCAAAGTGGATAACTATACATTTCTTGACACTAAGCTTGAGCCCATGGTTCTGGCACCATGCATCTGTTTTTGTAAGGCCCTTTTGTCGAATATCCACATCATCTGGGGATTCAATAATGGCTCCCAGTTTGCAGTCATCTGCGAACTTTTTTAGCCAGAGTCCTTTAGTGTTGGCCTATACTTCAGAGAAGTAGATGCCAAACAAGAGCGGTCCCAGGACTGAACCCTGAGGTACCCCACTTGTCACTTGTCTGGGGCTGGATTTGGAGTCAGCTACTTTTACAGTGTGGGTTCAGTCAGTAAGCCAGTTGGCAACCCATCGAGTGACGTAGGGATTAATGCCCATGATGTTAGTTATCTTGCAGGTGTCTGACATACCCTTCCAATACCCCATCATGGTCACTACTGTGATGCAGTGCATTTAACAGCAACAATACATGAACATGTACAGCATACATTATGGGAATCTGTGATAGATGTGTGCATGGAATATACCACAGCCATTACATGCCCGTTGTATTGGCAAGCATCAACATAAACCATACTCACCAGCTACAAGCTGCTGCCTTGGTGGTATACCAGAGGGACCTACAAAAGAGTGTGAGAGATGCGATGTCAGTGACCACAGCTGTGGCATTGCTACAGGGTGGGTGCAGCTTTACAGTACATCAACAGTACAAGTCCACAATACTACCACTTATGCACATCTGTTTATTACTACTATGCAGCAACAAACTATATATATAAAACATGTCAGATATGCATGATCTACCTGTACAGATGCAGATGCATGATGCAACAGTGCTCTACTGATGTGCCATGTAGCCTTACCTGCACACTCCTCAGCCAGTGTGTGGGTAGCACCCATCTCCACAATGGTGTCTGCCAGTTGTTGGGTGTGCAGACAGGCAGGTGCCACGAGGCTGTGAGGAGCTCCTAAACATGATGGCCTGAACCCCCCCCCTGTTGTGAGGTGATCCCGCTGGACTGCAGCAGCAGGCCGATGGGCATTGCAAAGCACATTAGAACAATGATGCCGGACCTGCTCATAACTGCGGTTATGCAGGCCATCATTGACCCTGTGGACTACATCGTTCCACAGGGTGGTCTGCTCCTGCTGCTCATGTGTGGCCCTGCCAAACAGGACAGGGTAGTGCTGGATAAGGTAGTTCAGCACAAAGTCATTTTCCACCACTGAATATGCAGGTAGGCATCCATGGGACATCTTGCCTGAAAGACATAAAGATGGAAACAGGTCTGAGCAACTCATACGGTAAGGTTACCATAGTTCTTAATACACATCTCTGTCACCCCCCCACCATATAAGTGACAACAAACTGTTCACACAACTCAATAGGTATGGCTAGAGCTTACCTACCAGTGAGACATATATTGTATTGCATGACACTTTGTGCTATGTGTTTGTAGTTATGTTCCCTGTGTGGACACTATTATTGCTGGCCTGTTGCGGACTATTCCCCTGCATGCCATTGTCAGTGCCACTATGGTTCCATATATGAATGTGGTATGCTTGCTATGTGATTGCTGCACATCTGATGTTCTGTGGCATTGGGGATATCTATGCATGCTGTTGGACATGTTCTGGAATTGTGTAGACTATTTCTACCCACATATGTTCTATAACAGTGACACAATAGCATGTTTAGGGATTATTTGCCAGCAGAATCACCTCTCCAACCTCATCTGGCCATGTTACCAGGCCACATCACATGTAGGACCCACCCTGGGGCCTCCTCATCTACTGGTCCAGCACTACCTTCAGGTGGATCTACCTCAGGGGATGTTGTCCCCCCTGGGGGCACACACAGACATGATCTTGTCACTCGAGGTCAGGTCCACGGTCTGATCCATAGGGGCTCTACAGACACTTGAGGGATATTCTTCATAATCTTAAGGTACCCAGTATACATTCACAGGGTCCGCATGCTCCTCCTGCTCAGCCTCCAGGCCAGGCACCTTCAGGGCAGTGGACTGCTGTTTTTAGTAGCAATGAGTGTGATGCTTGTTCCTATTATTTCCATATGGGGCCCATGGGGCTTCCACATTGCAGACCACACCCACCATCCACGGTGTTTACCCACCACATGTGTCATATACCAACCCTGTAAGCTGCCCTCTATATCTACCAACCCGGACCACCTCCACAATTATACCTACCATACTTCCCCATATTCCCATTCCCTACTTGACAGACAAGGGCAATGTGGTCCCAACAAGGGGTTCACATGTGACATACCCGTCCAAGTTACACACACTTCCAGCTGTATATATCTGTGTGTATTGCTATGTGTGCTGTTCCCTCACACATAGCATGCAGCACTGTGGTGGTAATATAGGGAACATGTATTTACATACATATATGTATGTGTGTGTGTGTTTGTATATATGTAGACATGTGTATATATATATATATATATATATATATATATATATATATATATGTGTGTGTGTGTGTGTGTGTGTGTGTGTGTGTGTGTGTGTGTGTAGATATATATTATGTTGTATATATGTGGTTATATATATGTCTACATATGGGTATCTGTATATCTGTAGATGTACATGTATATATATATATATATATATATATATATATATATATATATATATATATATATATATATATATATATATATATATATATATATATATATATATATATATATATATATATATATATATATATATATATATATATATATATATATATATATATACACACACACACATATACATACCTATATATGGGGTACATTCAGACATCAGGTCCACAATCTCAAGACTCCTTCCTGCACAGCTGCACTCTTCTGCCTTGCTACAACACTGACAGGTGACACATATGGACACAGCCTAACTTTAGGGAGGTATATATAGGGAAAGATTGCAGATAACACTCTTACACACCTATGACATTTCAGCTTGCTACAATACATGCTGACCTGAGTGTCCTGCAAGTGGTGGGCTCTGGAATCCACATATCCATCATTATGGCATTACATCCACCACAAGCTATTGGCCACATAATATCCATCCTTTCCATTAGACAACATGCACTATATTGGCATACATCTTGTCAGTCAGTGCTGCTCTACACAGTTGACGGGTATGGCCTACTATCCACAGAGACAGACTTTAATGTCCATAGCAGTTGGTCAGCTGAAGAACAATACAGAAGCAACACCTAATGGCATATGTATATCATTCTACATCATCTACCCCAGTATTATAGACCAGGTACTACAGTCAATTACATGCATATATACTTCATATACCTGTTCTGGGGATGAGGTCTGTTGTGGATAGTGTCCTTGTAGGAGTTTTTTTTCACTCCTTAGCTATGGCCTTAGCCTGCTTCCTTTGTTTTCTTTTTTGGTGTGGTTGTGGTTCAGGATCTGTTTTCTGTTTTCTCGTTCTCTTTTTCTTTCTCTCTCTTTCTCTATCCATCTCTCTCTATCTCTCTCTCCAGTACATAGATTGAGCTGCTTGGAATAGATTGCAGCATGGCTTTTGTGGGTGATGCACATGGTCAGGTGATGGCCTCTGCACCAATCAGTGTCTTCCACTTGCTACCTGCATGCAGCATGCTCTGTAGTACTTCCAATTACCACCATCATGGCAACCCGCTACTATAAATCCCTACATCATGTGGGTGTGGTCCCTTTACCTTTCCTGTATGGTGGACATTCTGCCTGTGTGTGAGCAGCAGTGTTACAGACAGCAGGTAGCAATACCTCTTACAAGAGAATTTGCACACTCCGGCCAGCTACATATTTGTATGAAATTCCAGAACTACAAACAGAGTGTGAGTACTGTTGTTGTATGCATTGTATAACACCAGTGTTACAGGGTTTGTGTGTACATACTAGTTTAACATGGACTGCAGTCTTTCTGCATAGCTCTCAACTCTGTGCCTGCCCACTCAATGGCCAGAGGTGTGCATGTTATGTTTTGCCTGTCCACTACACAGGTCTTGTATCAGCTATATCACTGACTGTGTGTGTGTTGAATGATATCAGTACATGGCTGCATCCATTTCTGTTTCTGACTTCATATTCCTGACAAAGGGTAAGTTGCAGACTATCCTGTAACACCAGCAACTTGCTAAGTTTATGCCAACACTATTTCACATATGGACCTGTGTTTCAGCCTCTGTCCTCCACTTACATACCAGCTTTTGTCCATATGACATGCTGTCAGGGGTTGTTAAGTAGTGGCCTGTGAGTATGTCATGCTGCCATTCCTGACATTCCACTGCTGTTGCGGCCCCCCACGCATATTGTGGGGTTGAGTCCAAATATGTGTGGGCTTCATCTGCACAATACATATGTGCTCTTATGCAGTCCAGGGGTCAGTGTATGTAATAGTGGTATATGGCCCTGTATGTCAGTCTATGGGGGGATGCCACATAACTAACCTAGGCGGTTACATCATGTGAGGGGTATCAGGGGTAAGCTGCCTTAAGGTAGCTGGCTGTACATTACCATACAATTCACCTTGGGTAAATGCAGGCCTACTGCTTCCTGCCATACAGACTGTTTTGTTCGTCAGTGTGATTGTGATGGTCTCAGTTATGCCTTGTTATATAACAGATACATCCCATTGTGTCATTTGAGGTCTTTACCCCCTAGGTATTGTGCAAAGAGTGTAAATAGAGGCTGCTGGACTATACATCTCCATTACTTACTGTTGATTGATTGTTATCCTGTGGCCCAGTCTGTCTTTACTGTTATACTACTTAAAAGCCTTGGCCTGGACAGCAGCATATGTAATGCTCTCCAGAATACTGCATTAATTTATCTGTTTGACAGTTGCATTAGTCTGTTTATATTTATTTCAGAGTCTAAGCAGCTATATGACATGGCATATACAACTGTAATAGTACACAAACAAAGCTTTCTCATGTATGCAAAGCTGTGTTTGGTGTTATATCCTTTGACCTCTCTGTGGATATATGTTGCAGGCAATAATTGTCTTTTGTATGGGGAAATCATACAGTGTCCAGCTGGTAAGGAGGCAACTGTAGGCATACTGGCTGTTCCATATGGTGTGCACCTCCTAAATATGTATCTTCCTATGCATATCTCTGTGTGTGTATGTGTAGTTACATATATATCTATATATATGTATATATATATATATATATATATATATATATATATATATATATATATATATATATATATATATATATATATATATATATATATATATATATATATATATCAATGTATATATATTATATGTGTGTATCTGCATATATGTATCTTAGGAATGTTTATTGCTTCCACATTGCACATTCCCTATGATAGCCAGACTGTAATGCATGGTTTATTATTGATACCAGCCTGACATCATACAGGTGGGATGGATTACTGTTAACATCTTGTGCCCATGTGGTGTCAGGTCCTGGTTGTGGGATTTGCAATAGTTGGTATTGTATTGCAGTGCAGACCTGTTTGGCTGTGGGGGGGGTGGTATCAATACGTAAGTAACGTGTGTTGCTTGGGCCCTCTCACTCCCATTAATGGTGCCTGTGGTTATATATGTATTTGTTATGTTCTCTTTTATATCTATAGATATATATCTCTATATACATGCGTATATATATATATATATATATATATATATATATATATATATATATATATATACATATATATATATATATATATATATATATATATATATATATATATATATATATCTATATATATATATATATATATATATATATATGTAGATATATATATATATATATATATATATATATATATATATATATATATATATATATATATATATGTGTATGGTTCTACCTGAGATAGTCGACAGCGGAGAACACCGACAAGCAAATAGCGAGCGCCAGAAGATCGACAATGCAGAAGACCGACGCGACGGATGAAAACACCGATGCCGAGGATGCCGACATGGGAAAAGGCTGTGTAAGTACGCGGTAGTGATGGACGTTAGGGTGCGAGTAAGGTAAGTGTGGATATTGATGGTCTATGGGGATAGGGGTGGGTTAAGTGAGTTAGGGTCAGTGCGCGGGTTAGGTAAGTGTGAGGTAGTGAAAGTCTTTGAGTTAGGGGCAGGTTAAGTGAGTTAGGGTTAGGGCGCGGGCTAGCTGAGTGTGCGATAGTGATGGACCTTAGGGTTAGGGTTTGGGTTAGGGTTGTAGATAGTTGTGTATGTGAGGTTTAGTGTGGGTTTGTAAGGATTTTGGTGTGCTTGTGTTGTGTGTGGTTTTGGACAGGGGATGTGTTTTGTTTGTTGATTGTTGTTATTGTGGTGTGTGCAGTGTATGAGGTTTCGTGTTTGTGTACCGTCAGTTATTTCATTGTCGGGCATGTGAGGTTTCGTGTTTATGCACTGTCGATTATGTGGTGTCGGTGATTACTTTGTCAGTGTTCTGCAGTTCGATTATGTCAGGTAGAACCATATGTGTATATATATATATATATATATATATATATATATATATATATATATATATATATATATATATATATATATATATATATATATATAGGTTCATAGGTAGGCACTAGGCTATTGGCCCAAGGGCCTATGCAAGCCTAGCCAACAAGGTTCCCTGGCTTACGCCACCCAAGAAAGTTATTTTCTTGTGCCACTAAAGAGCAGAGACACAGAAGTGTTCCCCGGGGTGTATTTCCTATTTCTCATCCATGCATCAAGAAGATGCTAATGCTAATGCTAATGAAGAACTTTGCTTGACATAGATGGGTAGCCTGTTCCAGAGTATGGGAAGTCTCTGGGATAGGAATTTATCCTTCCAGCATGTCATGTTTATTGTGGTGACAAGGTTTAGGTCCCTAGAGCGTGTAGCTCGGAGGGATTGGGATTTCTTTAGGTGTAGCATGTCCAACAGCTCTGGGTTTGACATAGCTTTATATGTTAGGCAGAGATCACCTCTGAGTAGGTGATATGCTACGGATTTAAGCTGGAGTTTTTTGAGGCGGTCAGTGTAGGGCATTTGTTTGAGTCCAGTAATCCACTTTGCAAGGTACTTCTGTGGCCTTTCCAGCTGCTGCAGATGTCTTGTAAGGTACATTCCAAAAGGGGCGTTGTACTCTATAATGGGTCTAATGACTGATGAGTAGAGGGTAACGATGACCTCTTTTTTCCTGGATGAGAACCCTTTTATGATGAGGTGTGCCACATAGAAGAACTTCCCGACTACTGTGGCGATGTGACTATCAAAGGAGAGACTACTGTCCACCTGGGTCCCAAGGTCTCTTATCACGCATTCAGTGTTAAGTAGATTGCTGCCTATGTGGTAGTTCATGGGTACAGAGTTTTTACCAAAGGGGATGACACTGCTCTTTTTGGCATTGAGCTTGAGACCATGGCTCTGACACCAGGCATCTGTCTCAGAGAGGCCCTTCTGTAGGATGCTCACATCATTTGGGGACTTGACTATGGCTCCAAGTTTGCAGTCATCTGCGAACTCCATTAGCCAGAGGCCTTCTGTGTTAGCCTGTACTTCAGAGAAGTAGATACCAAACAGGAGCGGTCCCAGGACGGAACCCTGTGGTACTCCACTTGTCACTGGTTTGAGGTCAGATTTGGAGTCTTCAACTTTTACAGTGTAGGTTCTGTCAGTGAGCCAGTTGTCAACCCATCTTGTGACGTAGGGATTTATGCCTAGTTTATTGAGTTTAGCTATAATTCCAGAATGGGGGATGGTGTCGAATGCCTTGGCGAGGTCAAGATAGGCTGTGTGAACCACTTTACTCTCGTCTACGGCTTTGGTGACTGCCTCAAAGAAGTCGATCAGGTTCAGGAAGCATGATCTGCCTTCCACAAACCCGAACTGGGTGGGATCCAGAGTTTGGAGGTTACCAATGTCTTTGTTTATGAGTTCCATGATGGTACATTCCATGGCTTTGCAGCCCAGGCTCGTCAAGCTAATAGGTCTATAGTTCCCGGGATCAGTGGTGGCTCCCCCTTTGTGGAGTGGGATAACTGTTGCTGTGTGCCATTCAGTGAGCACAAAGCCTGATGTGAGGCTATTATTGAACATGGTGCTTAAGTGGGGAGCCAGTTCATTCTGAAATTCATGTAAAACACAGCCTGGGATGTTGTCCGGTCCCATGGATGCTGTGTTTTTGGCTTTAGAGAGTGCAGCTTTCACTTGCGTAGTTGTGATTACAGGGACTCTGCATTCTTCCTGTATAGATATGGGCCCTTTAGGGGGTGGGGGGTAAAGTTAGCACTGAACCTATCTGCCAGGATGTTGGCAATATCAGTTTGCTCTGTAATTTTCATGCCTTTGTGCTGTAACTCAGAGCAGAACTGAGTGTTGCCATTGAGAGTCTTGACATAGCTATAGAATGCTTTGTGGTTGTCCTTGGAATTAGTGGCAATTTTATTTTCGTATCTAGCTTTGGAGGATCTTATAAGGGATCTCAGCTTCTTACTGAGGCTGACCAGGGAACTCCTCCACTCATGGGATTTTATTCTCTTTTGCAACAGTTTCTTCCTTCTGTTGTACAGTTTGTTTATGGCAGGGGACCACCAGATTTGTTTCCTTTTTTTAGAGGATAGCGTCTTGATTCTGTTTGGGATAGCATGATCCATGCACTCATGTAGGTGCTTATAGAGCGCATCTGTGTAGGATTCAGTAGTTGTAACTGTATTGTCCATCTGCATGGGTGTCATGAAGTTCACTACTTCTGTCTGAAGAAGGATGAAGTTGGCTTTAGAGAAATGTCTTACTGTGGTTTCCTTAATGGGGGGTGGGATGTGGATATCAAGGGTGATTGGCTTATGGTCAGATCGGACCAACGAAGAGTTGACTTCAGGTGTGGAACACCGGTCACTTGTATTGGTAATGACTAGGTCTAGGACATTGTTGCCCCGGTGGGGGTGTGGATAAGTTGATCTATGGCATTGGAGTTTATGAATTCCAGAAAGCGTTGCACTAAGGAGTTAGTACATGAGTAGTTTTCCCAGTTAATGGTGGGGTAGTTGAAGTCGCCCATTATTAGGGTGTTTGGTTGAACCCTAATATTTTCCAGTACATCAAGAAAAGAGGAGTGGGAATCCTTGGGCGTGGTGGGGGATCCATAGCAAGCTACAATTTGGATTGCAGTTTTGCCAAGAGTTAGTTGCACTTGGATAACCTCGGATGCATTATGCTGAGCAACTAGCCTGGAGGTGTGGATATCCTTAATGAATATGGACACACCCCCACCTTTGGTGTTTCGGTCCAGGTTAGATGGCCGAAAAGTGTGGTATGAGTTATAGCCTGGTAGTGCAGGGGTGCTCTCTGGAGCCTTGAACCAGGTCTCAGTCACTGCACAGATATCGATGTTCTCCATTTTAAGGAGTGCCTCGAGTGAGTGCATTTTGAAATTTAGACTTCTAGCATTGAGAAGCATAACCCTTAGTTTTTGCTTGCCTGTTCCTGTTATGGTGGTGAATTTGTCACTTGAACCCTGCCTAAAAAAGGCACTATAGGGTCAGCAAGAGCCTTAGGCAGTATCCGGAATCCTAGGGACGACAGGTGCAGGCCATCTGTGGCAAAGCATTGTCGTCTGTCGACCATGTCATCCCAAGCAGACATATACTGGATCCCCTTTGAATGACACCAGAAGCTTAGCCAATTGTTGTAATCAATCATTTTGTCCTTGTACTGCGGTATCATTCTGGGTGATGGCAGAATGCTACTCAGGGCTAGTGTCATACCTGCCTGGGCTACAAGATTGCTGAGCTCTTCCGTGTCTCTTTTCATGTAGTCCAGGGAGGTATGTCTCAGGTCATTCACACCAACATGGACAATGACAGAGTTATATTTGTACTTGTTGTGGAGTGACCTGAGTGTGTGGGTTATGTGGCGGATCCTGGCATCTGACAGGCAGCTGACAGTAACCTTCTCCTTGTTTAGCCTGGTGAGTGGGACATCAGTGTACCTGACTATAGAGTCACCTATGACTAGTGTGTTGGGTATGTTGTTTTGCCTTATTGGCTGTGTTTGAGTGGCACACTGAATCTGTGGGCTATGTGTCATTTGGGTTGTGTTGGGGGATGGAGGTTGCTTGTATTTCTGCTTTGGAGGTCTCTGTTGCTTAGGCAGATTATTATTGAGATTCACTGTGAATGCTTTTGAGTTTCTATGTGTGGATTTTGCTGGTGTAGACGTAGTGAGACTATGTGATGAGTGTGGTGTGGTGTGGTGCAAATGTTTACCTTCTCCTCATGGCTGTCAGGTTCAGTCTTGGTTGGTGAGAGCTTTACCTCCAGTTTGGCTAGATAAGTGCATCTCTCACAGGTTGTAGTGTTGGGTGGTAGGAGGAGAGGGTTGTCTGTGTACATGAGGCAATTTCTACATTGCCTCAAGATGCCCAGATTCATCAGATAAACAGGGGGGGAACACTGGGAGCTGACCCTTGGACATGCCTGAATAAAAAACTATTTTCCCTCTAGATAAGTGAGGAAAGTGAGTACAAGAGCTGTTTTTCCTCAACGCCAGTGAGAAAAGTAAGTACAAAAACTGTTTTCCTTTAGGTAATGAGGAAGACTGAGTGCTATAGTAATTAGTAGCTTATTTAGTGCTTACAAGTTCTGAACAAGTGCTGAGTATGAATAAGCAAATTTACGTGCTAAAACTAAGAATCTGTATCTGCACTAGATGAGTTACAGGACAGAAACAAGTGCAAATGCAGGCTTTCAAATCAGAAAGTTGAGAGAGATGGAAGATTGCCCAAACAGCCAATAATTACAAATTCTGGGCCAGAACCACTCCTTATGTGGTAGACAGGTTACCTAATGCTTACTACTCCCACTGATAAGCTAGAAGGCTTCCCTCCAACACAGAAAGGCTTGGGGGGCTCAGAAGCTTACAAACAGTCCTGGATACAGCAAATCTGTATCTGGAACACTAGTTACAGGAAAGGTAGGAAACAAGCTTACAGTTTATATATATATATATATATATATATATATATATATATATATATATCTATTTAGATATATATATATATATATATATATATATATATATATATATATATATACACACACACACACACACACACACACACACACACACACACACACATCTACATGTATAAATATATTTCCTGTGCTGTTGAATGACTATGCTGGATGATATGTTTGTGAAAACAGTAGGTTTATGTTTATTTGACTCGGCTTAGTGGTACAGTCCTTTGGCTATGTTGTGCAGGATCCCGGGTTTGAACCTTGCAGAGGTTGTTTATTTTGTTGCTGGGCAGAACAAGGGCCGTTGGATACAGAGTGATTAAGGCACTTTTAAGCAGTTGTAAGCGGGTTTGCGTGGGTTTGAGTGGAGGTAAGCACTGCTAACTTCTGGTTACAGTTTCTTATACCCAGTTAGCTTCTAAATTGCTTAACCTGTGTAGGCATTGCTTACCCCATGCAAACAGGCTTAAACCCACTTATTTCTGCTTAAAATTCTTTACTCCCACTTACCCCGTGCTAATTTCTTTAAAAGAAAAGAAAAAAGGGTGATAGGAAAGTGGTGAAAAAGGGGTACAAAGAGGGAAATACAGTAAGGAAAATAGCTAGGGATGTGCAGGAAGGGTGTAGGGAAGGTCCATACTTGTCCATTTCTTCTACAGCAACAGCTCTGCATATTCACTGAATTGGGAGATAGATTTGAACACTCATACCCCTGAGAGAAGAGTGAGGACAAGAATAATATATTGTTAAGTCAATTAGACCAGATTACATGTGTCCAGTGGATACGTGTGTGAAATGGACAGCTATGTCTGTGGCGAGATTTTTTTATTTTTGCGAACAGATTGCCCTTTTTTTTCAGGTGAGAGTGGGATGTTGGGGAGGGATAATAGGTATATTTGGGGAGGTAGGTGGGGTAGGTTAACAGACAAGACAAACAAGATGCATACAGGGGCAGTATATGACACGTGGGGATAAACACCTTGATGGGGAGGGGTGATGGGAAATCCGAAGTGTATGAGCCCTGTAGTGAAAACAGTGGGACTGAGGTCCCCACCCATGGACAGTTACCACTGCGCTTTCACAGCCCACAGGTGGCTGTGCTAGGGGCTGAGACAGTTAGTTAGGCCAACCCTCTAGTCATGACACGTGACCCTCAAGCTGGTGTAGCAGTTCTCCAAACTCCCCATTGAGGCCGCTACACACCACGACCTGGACCTGGCGATGGGTGACATGCTCCTGTTCGCACCTGCTCCCGGGTTGGAGGGGGGTGAGCCCCATCCCCTGAGGCAGTTCCAGCAAAAGGTGGTTCTGTTCCAAAGGAAGAGGAGTTCCCGGGTTAGGCCCCAGACATGCTGGTGCCCAGTGCCACTGCCAGCTGAGGTGGGACAGGTGGGTCTGCTGGGACCCGCATTCCCATACATGCTATGGTGTTTATGTTTTATCAACATATGTGGGTTAGTAATAGCACATTCCAGGATTTGGTATAACAGCATGCATAGATATTCCCATTAACCCAGACACCAGATATGGAACAGTTGCATAGCAAACAGAACACATGCATGTATGGGACCACAGTGGTAATTACAATAGCATGCAGGTACATTGATGGCACCATGCCACCAATCTGGGAGTATTTCAACATAGCACATGCATAGAAACATATTTAAATAATGATCGAACAATAGGACATATGTCCCAACATTAGAGTTAAGTCAGCACATACAAATTGAGTTGGGTATTTAGTTTATTGTTGCAGATATGGTGGGGGGGAGATGTCAATTAACAGCTAATATATTCCTGTAGTTTGCATTACTTTCCTAGTCAGTGCTGTTATTTGTACCTTACAAGTATTTGTACACTACCCTATTGTCTTACTTTGGACAGTGGTATGGCTGTCGACAACTATATACATGAACTCGTTTTACCTGCAGTATACACCTCTTACCTTGTATACCTGTGGAGGAATTGTTTGTTAACACTAACTAACTGTTTCTTTTCACAGACTCTGGGCATGTCTTGACCACATGCAGGTGAACTGTGACATATTTCAACTATTGCCCTCTTAAACCTTTAGTGAATTACAACACTCTTATACAGGATTTCCTAGACAAGTATATTATGTAGCACAGCGTGGGTGACAGTGATGAGTAATACCTTATTATTCAGAGCAACTGCAACACTAACAATGCCATACAATACCAGAGTAAACAGTACCAGTACAGGGTATCATTCTTTTATTTCTAGGCACAGTGTTCATATCTGACAGACCTGTGGGCGCAATGTTTGTTAGCACTACCTGAATGTTGCCACACAAATTACCAGATTCCACATTAGTATTATGCACATACATCTCACTCTGTTACTATACACACTGTGGTCACAGCTTGACAACATGGGGGTGTAGATGGGACATACTTGGCTTATTACTCTCATAACATTTTGGGGAGTTGCTAGAGTTACAGGTTTGTTCTCATAGATGTCTGACAATCAGTTGTATTTCTTGTTTGCTATCTAAACATCTGGGATCATCCCACTGATTTCCCAGGGGGACAGGTAGACAAGCAGCAGATATGGGCCGATTTACTGGACATTCTGTACATATCTGTACAGTTGTGGGGTATGAATCTGTATGCAGCCTACTGCCACTCCCAGGATTCGGGCCATGGCTATATCTGCTAAAAATAAAACACTGTCCATCACAGTTGCGTGTGATATATAGATATTGCTGTGTATCTCTTATCTGACTTCTGTCTATAATTCTCCTGTGGTTTTACATTCTGACCTTGTATTACAACACTCTTCTACAGGATTTAGCTAGCTCTCAACATGGCTTCCGACCTTTCCATAGTACCACTACAGCCCTCCTATCATTTCCTGACTACATTAATAAAAACCGTAACAATAACACCCTGTCCTCTGCTATCTTTATTGATCTTTCAAAAGCATTTGATATGGTTAACCACCACTTACTACTGAATATACTTAAGTCACTTTCACTCGATAGTCAAGATTTACAGTGGTTCAAGTCCTACTTAGATAACAGGCAACAGGCAGTACTCTGGGACAACACTCTATCTTCACATTTTCCTGTCTCCCTTGGTTTACCCCAAGGTTCTATTCTGGGCCCTCCTCTATTCTCTATATTCGTAAATGATCTATCTACTAGTATCCCACATGCTGTATCCATTCAATATGCAGGGGACTCCACTTTAATCTCCTCAGCTACTGAACTGTTTGAACTGCAGACCCTCATCCAAAATGTCTTTGAGCTTGTTGAGGACTGGTTTTTACAGTGTTGCCTCCTCCTTAACCCCAAAAAGACTAAAGCACTCCTGTTTACTCCCACACTCAAGTCCACACCACTTCACTTCACTATTAGATCTAAAAATAGTACAGTTATATCCCCTGACACTACCACTAGGAGTGTCAATTGACCACAACCTTAACTACGATACTCATATTAACACCACAATAAAATCAGTTAACCGAAAACTAGGCTCCTTCTATAGAATTAAACCTTTCCTTACTCCCATAGCTAGAACTTCTATTGCCCACACCCACCTCATCTCAACACTCTTTTATGCCTCCCCTATATACACAAATCTATCAAAAAGTAACCTCAACAAGCTGGCAATCTCCTACAGATTTGCTACTGACTCCCCTATCAGATCCCATCACTGCCAAAATCTGAAACAACTGGGTTGGCTGGAACTGCAGAACCAAATTCTACTTCACCAACTAACTATTACCCATAAAACCCTTTATCATCCAAGTAACACACCAATTCTCACAAGTCTAATCTGCCCATATAAAAATCTTACAAACCTATGCTCTGCAAACAAACTACTCGTCACTACTCAAAAATCTAACAATAAACCAGGAGAAGCTATTTTCGCTAACACTGCAGTCAAAAGCTAGAACCTACTTCCTGGTGAACGTTCTTCAACTTCACAATTTCAAAAGAATCTCAAATCATACCTTACAACCCACTGGCTATGTCCCTGTACTAACCCCGACTAGAGTATCTCTCACTGTCAGTCTAGCCCAACATCATTTTACATCTTTCTTCAGTTTTAAGGCCATAACCTTCTAAGCTTACTTATTGTACCTATGAACAACAGAATTGGCCATCTTACCATCTTATCATTCAGTTACTACCCTTCAACTAATTCTTCCAATCCCTTTTTAAGTAGCTTGTTTTCTTGTTCCTGTACTAACCCCAACTAGAGTATCTCTCACTGTCAGTCTAGCCCAACATCATTTTACATCTCTCTTTCTTCAGCTTTAAGGCCATAACCTTCTAAGCTTACTTATTGTACCTATAAACAACAGAATTGGCCATCTTACCATCTTATCATTCAGTTACTACCCTTCAACTAATTCTTCCAATCCCTTTTTAAGTAGCTTGTTCTCTTGTTCCTGCTTATTTCTTTGCTTTGGGTGTCTACCACATACTTCTAAATCCTTTTCTCTCTTCTCATAGTGAAAAAAAAAAAAAAAATTGTTACCATGGAACGTCTGTTATTGTCTAACAAGCTTTCTGTAATTAATGTTTATGTTCTGTTTGTGTATGTCTTCTATGTGGAGCTTTTCTCCCCAGGCCTGTACTGAAAATGGACATATATCCAGCTAGACTAGCCCGGTCAACAAATGTAAAATAAAATAAAAAATAAATAAAAAATGTAGCACAGCGTGGGTGACAGTGATGAGTAATACCTTATTATTCAGAGTAACTGCAACACTAACAATGCCATACAATACCAGAGTAAACAGTATCAGTACAGGGTATCATTCTTTTATTTCTAGGCACAGTGTTCATATCTGACGGACCTGTGGGAGCAATGTTTGTTAGCACTACCTGAATGTTGCCACACAAATTACCAGATTCCACATTAGTATTATGCGCATACATCTCATTCTGTTACTATACACACTCTGGTCACAGCTTGACAACATGGGAGTCTAGACGGGACACACTTGGCTTATTACTCTCATAACATTTTGGGGAGTTGCAAGAGTGACAGGTTTGTTCTTATAGATGTCTGACAATCAGTTGTATTTCTTGTTTGCTGCCTAAACGTCTGGGATCATCCCACTAATTTCCCAGGTGGACAGAGTGACAAGCAGCAGATATGGGCCAATTTACTGGACATTCTGGACATATCTGTACAGTTGTGGGGTATGATTCTGTATGCAGCCTACTGCCACTCCCAGGATTCAAACAATGGCTGTATGTGCTAAAAATGCAACAGTTCACATCTCAGTTGAGTGTGCTATTCGGGTTTTGTTGTCTGTCTTTTCTCTGTTTTCTATGTCTCTCTCAGTTGTACTATATGACCCCTTGGGATTACACCAGTCTTAGACAGACGTTCCTACACATTTGGGTAGCAGTGCTTAATACAACAGTACTATTAAGTGATTGCAAATCTACATTACCATATGATACCAGAGTAAACACATGCAGTCCAGCAGTTAGACCTTTATTGTCAGGCTATTATGTTTTTATTTACATGCAATGTATATGAGACTCTTCCTGTCATATTCTCTGCTGTATGCAGTACATGCCTTAAACAATACAGGATGTATATAGGCAATTAACTTACTACTGCTTTTAGATTTATTTCCTATGAGATTACATGCAAGAGTATTACTAACCTGCCTCACGTCACAACCGCTTCAATCGACATCCATGGGCCTCCTGGTTCATAGCCCACTCACTTGCCACTGTGAAAGACATAAGAGGAATATTTAGCCATACCTATCCATAATACACATGAGCTGGCAATTATTAAACAGGTAGTGGAATGATACTTGCATATGGCTGGGACCTCCCCTGTCCTCCTAGCCTCTTGGGTCCACTGATCCAGGAGATCCCCCTTTTGCCACTTCAGGTTGGCATAGTGATGCCTGACCTGCACACTAGTTCGGAGTATGCCAGTGGCACTGGTGAGGTCATGGGCGAGATTGTCCCAGCTTCCACTTTGTATTGGGAACCCCGGTACAGGCCCTACAACAGTCTCATGTCATCTTTCCCAAGGATTCCTGCCATGACTCTGGACATCTGGATGCCCCAGTGCTGCATCTGAAAGTGCACACCCTCTGCCATTCCAGGCATACTACCTACAAGGGGAAGCTATAACCAGTTATGAGATGTATTCCCACCTGTTGGGTTTAAATAGGGCCAGTTTCCCACACTTTGCCATGATTGGATGGTTTTGAAAAGGCTAAGCTATGGGCAAACCTGCTTACCTAAAGTTGGCATTGCTTAAAGGGGTATACCAATGGGCAGACTGAGTTAGCTGGCCTACACATTGCTTACACCTACTAAGATGGCCTGTGCAATGCTTAGCATTGCTTAATATTTAAATTGCATTATATTTGCATTGTGGCATTGATTTATTATTCAGTATATGTTATATATGTGTTTGGTATTCATGATTCATGTGTACGTACACTGTATGGGGTCCTTGTGTTTATTAGGGGATTTCAACACTTTATTACAATGACACCTCACATCTGGGCTTAATGCAGTACTCCAGTTCACATATTTATGTTATGTAGTAGGTTATACAACATATGAGTGTATATAAATTCCATTCACATGTTCAGTTTGAATTTCCTATAGTGAGGATCTGTTTGGTGATACCTCAATCTTATGTACTGCTGTGATGGCTTAGTGGTTAACTACTGTGACTTTTGTGTACAGGGTCCTGGTTTTAAGACCTGTAAAGGCTGTTTATTTTGTTTCTGGCCAGAGCAGCGACTGTTGCATACAGAGTGGTTAAGGCACTATTAAGCAATTGTAATTGGGTTTGCATGGGTTTGCACGAGGTTAAGCAATGCTAACCTCCGGTTAAATATGCTTACAGAGTGTTAGCTTCACTATTGCTTAACCTGTGTGCGTATTGCTTACCCCCACTCAAATGGGCTTGACCTCGCTTACTACTGCTTACATATGCTTACTCCTGCTTACTACTGCTTAATAGTGCTTACACTTACTTACTTACTAGTGCTTTCTCCTGCTTACCACCGCACTAATTTAGCCAGTAATGTCTAATGGTTCTTGGGAATGTGTTGGATTTGGAAACTGTATGGGGTTATCATTCATTACACATTTTCCTTCCTTTTGTAACCCTGATTCCTGTGTACACATGCTGTATGGGTCACTTGTTCTTATCTGTGGACTTTGCAACATTATGACAATGACACTTCACATCTGCATTTAATGCAGTACTCCAGTTCACAAATATATGTTATAAATATTTAAATGTTGTAAATATATGTTATCGTAGGTTATGCAACAAAATAAACTGATCATACAGTGATTTGACATGGAAAATGGATTGTACTGAAGTGGGACTCAGACCAGGAAAGACTGCTCGTAAGGTGAATGTTCTGCCCACTACACTATTGCTGTACTGTTTCATTTGCATATATCTTGCTTTTTATCCTCTTGTGCTATTTTAACTGCATTAACCATAGATAAGTGATGGGCAAACCCACGCAGCTACGATTAAATTTATTCTGTTTTATAAAAAAAAAAAAATCTTTATATTTAATGTTTTAACCTGCTCTTGTAAACGTGGGGGGGGGGGTGTTGCTGGGGATATGTGAACACCTATGAGCTGTCTCACTCATTCTTTTATTCATACTCTGCTGTTCTTCATTGCAAGGGCATGTATATTCTGAGAGCTCTGCTCTCAGACATGCCTCCTGCACTCGTACATGCTCTGTGTACGTTTAGGAGCTCAGGCAGCACACCTTCATTAATATGCATGGCACACTGCCGTCCTGCTCCTAAATGGCCACTTCCGTGCAGGACTAAGCTAATTCTGCATGGAAGGATAGTGAATCCCGGGGGGGGGGGTCATCTTTCATAGACATAGACCTTTCCAGTTACAGAGATTAGGCTTATTGGTTTATATAGCTTTTAATGATTTGTCTCTCTCTACCTTTGTAGAGTGTTGTGACACAGGATTTTTTCCAATCATCTGGTAAGAATCCTAGATTCATTAATTCATTAAATATCCAGGTCATCAATGGTATTATTAAATATGTGGAAATAATGGATACAACTGCCTAGGTATAGAGTCCAGGTCCATTCCACTATAATTGTTGAATTTACATATAGCAACTTTTACTGTTCCTTTCTAGATACTGAAATAGTCATCTGAATTGAAATTGAACGAATTTGATTCTGAACAGGGGATGCCTAATTAACACCTTTGCTTCCTGTAGTCTTCTAAACCAGGAAACCACTTGCTTCCTGACAGCTTTACATCAAAATCCTCTGGTGAAAATGCAGTTATTTAGATTCACAGCATCTGATAAATGAAATATGACAGTGGTTTATACCCTGATGTCAGTATCAAAAGTCTGGCTTTAGCTGCTGGTTGTATATTGCAAATTTATGAAAGAAAAAAATATTTTTTTTATTTTCCAAAAAGTACTGGTGTTATGGCCAAATAAATATTTATAACTCTGCAATTTACAAGATAGAGAGACTATATTAGGGGAGAACTGTTCATCTTTTCCAGAGCTTTCCAATGATGTATGACAAGTGGGGCTAATCATCGTGCTCTTTTGTGATATTGCCAAATTTATGCAAATGATGTATATACTATTTTCACAATAAGTCAAAACAATATTGATCTATAAAACATTTGTATTAGAAGACAAGTTTTAGTCAGGGACTCAAAGATGGCTGCCTTTCTGTGAACACTACTAATCTACAGCTCTCCATACAATCAGAGGAAAATCTAACCCTGAGGATATATATATAACGTTCCTTTTTACAGTAAATCTAAGGAAAAACAACTACAACTTCAACCAAGTATCATACAGGTGGTGATCGGAACTGAAAAATGAACTAATCAGACAGGATTATAACAGATCATTTGACTCTGAAGAGAGTCTCAAACAGAAACCATGTGCTCAGGAATATCGGCCTGTCTACACTGATCTTACATCAAGTTTTCTTTGTTGATCTATGATGTCGAAAGATGGAAAACAAATGGACACAACAACTTCAAAAACTAAACTTTCTGTACTTCTTTCACCGGAGAAAGATTTAAATTCGAAAAGACAGAAAATCACAAATCAACAGGAGCATTTTAAACCAGGGAATAAAAATAAACTGGAGCAAATGGCAAACAAGGAGGATATAACAGCTCTACTTCCCATGCAAGAAGCGATAAAAGAACTATCTAATCGAGTGCAATCATTTGGAATTTCTTGCAGTCAAATTCTGGAAAGAATGGATAAAAATGATGCAAGAATTACTGAGAATAAAGATAAAATAGCACTGCTAGCCAAAAAATCTGAAGCACATGAGCAGGACATTCATTCTATGCAAGCTAAAATCATTGACCTAGAGGCGAGGTCTAGGAGAAACAATATAATCATCAGAGGAATACCGGAATCTGTACAATACAATGATTTAATTCCATCAATCATGCAAATATTCACAGCATTATTCAGTGACTTGGTAACTGCACAACAAATAACAATTGAGTCAGCACACAGAGCCCTGAGGGAATCACAAGCTGCTAACATACCAAGACCTGTTTATGCTAAAATTCTTAACTTTCAAGATGTCAATAAGATATTACTAACTGTTAAAAAAATGGGGGCTCTATTATGTGGCAAAACAACAGAATTTCATTGGCTCAGGACCTGCCTTTGCAGATTAGGCAAGCCAGACAGCTATTATCTCCCTATTGCAAGTTTCTTATTGAAAAACAAATAAAATTCCAAATGAAATACCCAAATACATTAACATTGACATTAAATGGGACTAGATATTCAGTTACAACAAAAAAAGAAGCAAAAACGACTTTTCTGGCGATTTTTAAAAGCTTACCTACTTCAGAGACCTAGAGTGAACTTCCGATGGGCCTGGCAGAGCATCCGAGGTCGGATCCACATTGTACTGCATGTCGAGATCTTATCTTTGCTTTGTTTGTCCTTTTATTGCTCTAGGCCATTTTTTACAACAAGTGCGATCTTCTTTTGGTGTTATTTACTCGCGCTGTGGCATTTCCAAAGTTTTACTACCTCCACGATGTCGAAATGTCCCACGAATGGAGCCGAAATGGTTTTGCTGCTTCAGAGGGCATATTATTGATGTGGCACTTCCGGAAGTCCGTCAGGATAAAGGGTCCCCCTTCGCGAAGCTGTCAGTCACTCTGGAGTGCTGCAAATTCAACAAGGAGGCTCCAGGACTGTTAAAATGTGAAAATTATTTATAATAAATGTCTTTAGTACTAGTAATACCTTAATACACACAACAGTAGCCCCTTATTACTCCCAATGTTTAGTAAACACCAAGTTAAATACATAACTTGTTCAAACATACAAATGACATAACTATACATATAAAACAGATCTGAGATTGTAAGACTTTTAGTAATGAGGGGTTAGGGAACTATTTATATTAATCTACCAAGGTGTTATCACATATTTTATTTTTAACCAGTATACATATATATTTTACATATATAGGTTTAATCTCCCTTATATATAATCCTTGCTATTAACCTTGTTATAGGAATATATCTTAAATGTACTACTTAACAGGGGGCTTATATTTTGAGATGCTTGGGAATTCTCTGTGGTAACATTTCTACCTTATTAGTAGATCAAAGTATAAGGGTAAACTTAAAATTGCTAGATGTTAAAACAGGCATATAGATATTTGATAAAATGTTTCATACGTGTAGTTGATATTAAGTTTGAAAACACCTTCTGAAGTGTTACTTATTCAGGTTTAGGGTAACTGTCAGGACAGCTCAGCCTATCTGACTAAATATTTAAATGTTTCTCTATTTGTACTAGTTCAGATTTACTGAAATTGTTATGATTTTTTTTTTACAGGTGGTAGAACGTTTTTCCCAATGTGAACTAAATTGTTTAGTGTTAAATATCTGATGTTAATGTCTCAATCTGGTTTCTTGACTGAAGTGTAGGTACACATATAAACAAAGGTAAAACAAACTCATTAGTTATTTCAGGAACACTATGGTTTCATTTATCTGAGAACAAATGTTTAAATAATATCCCAAGTATTACTGTTAGATAAATGAGGGTGTTCCTATGGAGGCAAAGGACAATAATTGTATATCTTGTTGTTCAGTTTTGCTCCATCTCTCTTATTTTAACTGTAATGACAAGAGGTGTAGAGGAATAGTGGTGTTTTAAAGGGAATGGGTAGATTAGGCTTTGTAGACATAGTTGTTCTGTGTATAGGTCCATTCCATGTTGTATTCTTTTTATATATAAAGTTCTATAATATTTACCTGTTAATACCACTATTTTTTTTAATTTTTAACTTTGTTAAAACCTATACTATTCCTGGTCCAGGGGTATAGTGGGTAGGCACTGGTATGGGACGGAATCTCAAGAATGCTTTCATAAAATATATCTGTTTAACACTCAATTGCTTTTAATACACTATTTACGAGTTCTAGAATACCAACATAAAAGAAATTTATTGGAATGTGGGTAATAGATTCATGGAATATTAAGGGGCTCCAGAACTTGAAAAAGAGGAAATTGTTGCTTCATTTATTTCTGCAGGCTAAGGTGTGTTTTATATTACTTCAGGAAACTCATTTGACTAATGACCAATGGACTGAAATAAAGAAGAAAAAATGGATAAGAGAAATTATTGCCTCGGAAGGTAAAACTAATAGTGCGGGAGTTGCGATACTTATAAAAAATCAATATCAAGATAAAATGTTAGATTCTAAAATGGATAAAGAAGGAAGGTGGTGCTATGTGATTCTCTCTACTCTTTATGATAAACCCATCATACTTCTCAACATATATGCACAATGTAAGAATCAACAGCCATTCTTAGCATCACTTTATCCTATTTTAAATAAATATACTAGTCATTATATAATTATAGGGGGAGACTGGAATGCTTATCAGAACCCTAAGTTAGATAAATCAAGCCCACAGAGGTCATTTAATAATCAAGTAGTATCAACATTAAGTGAGCTCAAACATGACTTTAAATTATATGACCCTTTTTAATATGTAAACAATCTTTTTAACACAAATAGTTTTACATTTTACTCAACTTGTCACAAAATGTGGTCTAGAATAGACTTTTTTTTAATTTCGGAAACATTGATTAATTATGATCCCATAGTATCTATACATGCTCGCTATTTATCAGATCTTTCTAAAATTTCATTAAGTTTTGCTAAAGACCTTAGAAATAGTAGAATACACAGGAGTTATAATTGGTCCTTAAATCCAAACTTGTTAAACAAAAAAGAAATAAATAAGGAAATTCAATAAATTCTAAATTCCTCACTGGTTAGATTAGTCAAACAACAACACATACCTGATATTGAATGGGCTGCAACTAAAGCTCAAGTAAGGGGCGGGTTTCCTTCAAAAAGCCTCTTATTATAAAAAAATTCAGCTCAAAGAAGAACAAATCTTAGAGGCTAAAATTAAATCATTAGATCAGGAATTAAGGCAAAATCATAACACATAAACAGAAATGGAATTATTTAAATGTCAGAAAGATCTTTTCCTGAGCCAAAATAATAGATTAGCATTTCGTGAAACCAAAATGCTTGCAAGATATGCTAATTATATTCAAACTCCATCGAGGGCTTTAGCTAGAATTATTAACCAATCTAAATCACCCTCTCAAATTACGGAAATACTCTACAAGGACAAAATTTATAAGAAATCTGAAGATATTATCAATACCTTTGAACTGATTTACTCTCAAATTTATGGTGAGTTAGATGAGTCACGTATAAATGAGACTAACAATGATTTTATTCAAAAACTTAATTTTCTGAAATTAGATGACAATTTGCAAAAAGATTTAATCAAACCAATTTCCACCGAAGAAATAACAACAACAATCGATAAGCTAAAATCACACAAAGCGCCGGGCCCAGATGCTCTTACTCCTGACTTTTACAAAACATTTAGTGGTACGATTGTTGAATTACTATCATATACTTTTAACTATATTATTAACAATAAAATCAACGACCCTTATTTTAATGCATCCAAAACTATTTTAATACTCAAGGAAACTTCGGATCACCAAAACCCGGATAATTATAGACCTATTTCACTCTTAAATATTGATACTAAAATTATGACTACTATTTTAACTAATAGACTGAAGAAAATAATGAATTTAATAATTTCAAATGAACAAATGTTTTTTTTAACTTCTAGGCAAACTAGTGATAATACTTTAACTCTGCATATGTTAATTTCTTATGCCAATCAAAAGAATTTAAATTTGTATGCACTCATTATTGATGCACAAAAATCCTTTGATAGAGTGAACATAAAATTTTTATTTCATATTTTACCATTTTTTAACATACCGCAATAATTCATCAGGACATTACAAATATTATACAATAATCCATACACTACCTTATATATCAACAAGATTTTCTCCAAAAGAATACAAATTAAAAATGGAACCCGGCAAGGCTGTCCTCTATCCCCTTTATTATTTAATTTATATTTGGAACCTTTATTTTTACATATTAAACAAAATGTATATCATAGCGCCCCAATACTTTATGGTACCAAGATTTCTATGGCAGCTTTTGCAGATGATCTTAATGTATATAGTATAACACCAGTTACAGATACCAAGAAATTAATAACAGCTGTCGAAAACTTTGCAGTAATATCTAACTATAAAATAAACCTTAAAAAAAACAAGATATTTCCATTAAAAACTCCGAAACCCTTTTCGCTTTTTCCATTGGTAGGGCAAGTAAAATCGGAAGAAAAGATTAAATATCTAGGTATCACATTTTCCACAGATAATAAAGACTTTTATATTAATAATGTCAAATTAATTTGGGATCACATTTTATCTGACCTAAGGAGATGGAATAAACTAAAATTACCACCATTAGCAAAGGTTTCAATTATTAAAATGAACGTATTACATATATCTGCAGATCTGCTCAGGTTTTAATCCCGAAGATGTTCTTCAAACAAATCCATACGGAATCTGCTAAATTTATATGGGAACCAAGGAAAACTAGAATTTCATATGATAAATTGGTGACCCCAAAAGGCAGAGGGGGTTTAGAATTACCCAATTTCGAAAAATATTACTTAATTATAAATGCCAGTAGAATTTTAAGAATTGCTAATTATGATACACATAGCAAGAATTGGTCCCCGAACTGGTTAAGACAGAATCATAAACATGTAGAGAGTCTGAAAATGAATCCTAAATCATTACCTTTTCTAAGGAAAGATACGTTTAAATCACTGGCTTTAATGGAGCATATTAAAATATATATCACATTATTACAAAATCTCTTCACTTCATTAAATCTTACCCAACACCTTATGATCCTACAACCTTTTCATAGGAATCCAAACCTGAGAATTAATAATCAATTAATAGACCTAAAAAATTTCCCACTTAATATTAAATTAATGTTACGGGATATATACCCTTATTTGAAATATTCGGCTCATGAAGTGAGACAGGAATGGAACCTTCCAAAATCATACTTAATAATATTAAAACAGATCAAAGATTTATCGATACATTACTTTAAAGATTTAAAATTAATGATGAGGATTTAACGAAATGTACAAATTTATGGCAAGTCCTCCTACAAGATAATAAGTATATAGCATCTGCATATAAACTAATAAAATAAATTAAATATCAAGATCAAGTCCTTTTATCAAATTATTGGAAAGAAAAAATACCCTTGATTGAAAATAGTAAAATATTAAAAGCAATCAACTTAACTATTAAATCAATTTCCCTCCAAAAGTTAACTTTTACTCAACTTATGATACTCAATAACACTTATTATATGCGTCTTAGCTTGCATAAATTTAACTCTAAAAATTCTCCTAAATGCCCATACTGTAAAAATGAAACTGCAGATCTCCTTCATATGCTCTGGAGCTGTAAGTGTATATATAAACTATGGAATTCCTTGAAACTACAACTGCAGAAGGTGGGTTATCAAACTTCCACACTTTCCTGGGAATTTACTATATTAGATATTCCCCCAAATGATCTAACTAGATCCCAATTGACCATACTTATGAATATCTTTTGTTAATGAAACTCTAATTGGTTGAATCCATCACAAACTTCATGGGACAACTTTAAGAATTTAGCGATAAAACATATACTAGCCCACAAATTACTAATCACTGATCATACCAAACATATAAATAATCAGAAGATCTGGGAACAAATTTTTAACATTATATTGGCTTAATGTGTGGAACCCAGGATAACCCTTGGATATTAATACTATAAAGTAAACTTTAATAGTAATCAAATTATTATAAGATATAATACCTATTGTCTAGACTCTTCAGATGTCTTTTCTTGTTTTAAAATGAAAGCATTCATGTATATAGTGTACATATGTTGTTGGATTGTTTTTTTGTAGTATTGTTTGGAAACTACCTGTGTATACCATGCTCAAATATGTGTATGAACAATTGTAAAAGTAATAAAGAATTATTACTGAAAAAAAAGAAGACAATTTTTAGTGACAGCACACAGAGTGTTTCTTTATATATTTTTTAAATATGATGCCATTTGCTCACCTGCAGGTCACACTGTTTTTTTTTTTTTTAAATTAATGCGGTTATACAAATAGTCATAACTGCTTTAACAAAAGAGTATTTACATCTCAGAATGTCTTCACATCACCTACCATGTTTTCATGTCATTTTAGTATTATCAGTGCTGGAATACACCATCCCAATA
>NC_056728.1:527344295-527536795 GCF_019279795.1 Protopterus annectens | reverse complement strand
TGTGATCAACACTGACCCTACACTCACATCAGTTCACATTTTTTGTTATTGGCAGAACAGTGTTAGATGGGAGGTTAGGAGACATAAAGAATAGGACAGAGACTAATGAGATGAGATGGATAGTGTAGCTGAGAACAGATAATGGTAAGGGCCTTAATGGCAAGATCGTATTGAAACCTGTTTTGAAAGCTAGACCCATTTTTAAACAAGAGTTTAGCAGGCTTCAAACACAGATTCATGTTACTTCCATCTCTATGTCTCTTTAATATGTTTTGATGTGTTTTTACTGGCCTCTTATCTTCTCAGGTATTGATTGCATCATTTATATATGACTGTCATATTTAGTATATGTGCTTTTTGTATTTATATTATATACATATTATCTTTATATTTTTATTTTCATATTTTTATACTTTTATGATTAGTTTTTTTTTTCTAGGATGATATTTTTTTATACAATGGTTATTTTTATCTAGGTGCTGATACAATTTTGCATCCTAGTGTGCTTGTTAAGACTGCGTCTCTTTAGCCCTATGTCTTTTAAATTGATACTAATTGCTTCCAGTTGATTTTACTTATTATCTGGAGGTGTTGTGCCTTTTTTGCTAAATAAAGCATGGTTTGTTCACTATGCATTAAACGTCTGAGGAAGCGGTATTGGAATTTTGAAAGCACTTATGTATTTACAAATAAACAATTTAACCTGGCTTTGGCATCATTTTGTACTGCTCTTTTGTGGATTTTATATATATCTATATATATATATATATATATATATATATATATATATATATATATATATATATATATATATGTGTGTGTGTATATATATATATATATATATATATATATATATATATGTATATATATATATATCTCAAAAATCCACAAAAGAGCAGTACAAAATGATGAGAGAGAAGTTATGAACAAGGAAATACTTATTTTTAGATACTTGGTGGTTAATTGCATTTAGCCCGTGAAGAATTTTTATTTTATTTTATTTTATTTTACTATTTTACTCTTTTTAATCCAAAATGAGTTTTCACTATAGGGGTTCACATTAGTAAAATATATATTTTTTAATATATGTACTTTACAATTTACAGTTATTTAATAGATTATACTCACGTTCAGCTTTCTATGCAATGTATTTATTTTTACATGATGATTTATTTTTAATACACATGTATTGATTCACTTAGATCTTAAACTAATTAGTTTTGTAACAATATGAGTTTTGTAGAGATTATAAGTATTTTAAATATTTAACTATTACAATTAATGGTATGTGTGGTTAATTAAGAGGTCACATGATCAGTGTACGATGATATAAAATGGCCTTGTTTTCCACTATTTAACATCTTGATAAAGCCTGGTATGAACCAGGCGAAAGAGCTTGATCTATTTTGGTTTCTTATTTATTAAAGTTATTCAACTTTTTAACTTATTTTTGGTCTCAACATATTCGTGATTCCTGGTTGAGTTTTTTCATCTGTGGAGTTATTTTTGATTTTTGATTTTGGTTTTCGTGTTCGTGTTGAAGTTAGCTGTATATATATATATATATATATATATATATATATATATATATATATATATTTAGTGTATATGTTTTATTTGCCCAACAGTACTTACATTCAATCAAATGTGATTCAGTGAAATGAGTTTTCAGGGAATCAAAGTAGACCCATATATATATATATATATATATATATATATATATATATATATATATATATATATATATACTAATAATAATATCTGTCTTTATATGCTCCAGTGGAATCCATTTGAAATCATTAGTGTCTGCCATTCTTATTCACTAATGCTAGTGGTTTTATTTGATATTTTAGTTGTGAATTTCAGATCAGAAAAATGTTTTTAGTCCACCTTTTTACCTGTTGAATTTATTTGTATAATTACATTTTTCTCTCTTTGCGCTATACTTTCAGCTTTCTTTATTTCCTCATCAGTCCTATGTATGAGACCAATTTCAGTCTTTTAAAGTGGCAGTTTCCTCTTTCTGTATTTCTGTTTTGGATTGGTCATACCTTCATTTATATCCTCAGCCCTGTCACATATTTCACAGTTGTTATTAACTTATTTATTTTATGTTATTTTATTTGTAATTTTAACTTCTGGATAAATGTTTATTTCAACTCATCATTTCTATGTGGAGAGGGGCACTTGGTCTGCTAAGCTCTCACTAATAGTTTTAATGTCATCTTCATATTCATTCCCCTGGATTCAGAAAACCCTGCACGGTGTGCAGGACTAGTGCATGAGCTCCAGCAGGCAATATGTCTGCTGTGCGACCCAGGAATAAGCTGCAGGGATGTGCATGAGCGTTCCTGCATTAGTCCTGCACGGACTCAGCTCCTGTATGCAAATTACCCCATTTGCAGGTGAAATCCATGCAAATGAGGTGAATTTGAGATCCAGGAAGCTATCAGCCAGCCATGCAGCACTAGTGTAATCTATAGAAATGTACTCGCTTAGTAACCGAATAAAGGGTGTATATAACGTGTAAAGCACGCCAATGGCCAAATGTATGGCCATTGGCATGGTAAATAGTTAAAAAAAAAACTTTTATTTTTTTAGCCAATTTCGGCTGTTTAAGCATAGGGCAGTGGCATTCAAACGGGATCGGGTGAAAAATAAAAAAAAAAGCCTGAAATAAGCATTCTAACCAAAATCATTATTTTGCCATTTTACTCAATGGCAGGCAGAAGACAACATGGCCAGTGAATAAAAGCAAGACCAGATGAGTGCACCACGAACCGTGAAAATGATTCCCAATATAGTCCAGTAAAGTCCAACTCCAAGTCGAATGAACAAACACATTTATTGTAAAAAACAAAACTGCAGTAAAAAGTAAGCGCTTTCGCGTTGTATAGCCAACGCTTCATCAGACATAAAAACAGTAAAAAGCATCAGATCTTATATAGTGTCTTTCAGATGACATCACAATGATAGTAATTAAAGAAACATGCAACTAGACCCCACTTAAAAACATAATACAAAACTCAATGCATGAGGGGTCTGGATGCTAAAACAGGCTTAATGGTGATCCTGTCATTGAGCCCAAACTTGTGTGCTTGTAATTTCAAGATCCATTTCCCTTCTCTTTCTTCTACCCTGTTCTTAACATTACCTAATCTGCCACGAGTATTAACTAATTCCAAGACCTGAAACTTAAAATTGTGTGTACAACCTTTCTCTATAGTATGTTTTGCCAAAGCATTCATGACGTTGCCTTTCACTATTGCATAAACGTGTTCCCTAATACGTTCACGTAGTGATCTTGTCGTCATGCCCACATAGAAATCACCACAAAGTTGGCACACAGCTACACATACTAGATTGGCAGATTTACAGTTGGCAAATCTCCTAAACGTGTATGTTTTCCTGGTCACAGGATGTGTGAAACTATCTGAATTAGAAACAAATCTACATTGATTACAAGTTTGACAAGCAAATGTGCCAGTAATACGAGACTTCTGACCATTAATAGGTGTCCTATCATAACAAAGTAACCTATTAAGTGAGGGCATGTTCTTATAGGCAACCCTGGGTCTCACGTCCACCAGCGAGCTAATTCTATCATCTACCAACAAAAGGTCCCAATGCTTATTGAGAATATCTAAAACATGAGTGTTCCTATTAGTATACGGAATAACAATTCTATTAACACTGTCCTTTCTCTTGGTCTCAGATCGATCAGGGTGAACAGGTAATCTATCAACCAGAGGAGATCCCTCTATGGATCTATACTGGTCGCCTTCTGAAACAGCATTGAATACATGATTCCTATCATACCCCCTAGATATAAAATTCCTAGCTAAGTTAGCTTTATGTCTATTGTATGCTGTTGACTGAGAGGTCAACATGGAAACCCTCTTGGCTTGGTTCTTAACAATATTACTGTGTACATGCTTAGGATGCATGCTCCCACGATGCAATAAGTTGTTCTTCCAACAGGGTTTCCTAAAGAGTTCTGTGTCAAAACCATGCGAACTCTTGATAACCTTAACATCAAGAAAATCTATCATGTCTGTTGCATGATTACATTCAAAACATAAAAATTCAGTACTGGCATTGAGATATGTTACAAAACTCAACAGCTCATCAATCGTTCCTCCCCATACGAGAAACACATCGTCCACAAATCTGTTGTAAAACCTCAGTTTAATACTGTGTTCAAATTCACCATTAAGGACAAACAAACCTTCCCAATGTGCCAACACCAAGTTGGCATAGGCGTTGGCACATGGGGTGCCCATCGCAACTCCCTTTGTTTGTAAAAAATATTTGTCTTGATAACATAACACATTATTTTCAAGAATAATCTGGAGAAGTGACACGTATCTTTCTACTATGTTGTTGGTTAACTTATTCTGAACTAGTATGGCTCTAACAAACTCTAGACCCTTGTCGTTGGGAATTGACGTGAACAAAGATTTCACATCAAGTGTGACCAGCAAAACATCTCCACACAAGGAAGATGAGTCACTGAATATGGCCAAATTCTCAAGAAAATTGGACGTGTCTTTAAGAATATGGCTAATTCCAAACACAATGGGTTTAAACATTTTGTCGAGATAGATAGACAGGGGTTCTGTCAACCAACCACGACTCGACACTATGGGTCGCAAGGGTGGATCAAGTGCGTCCTTGTGGATCTTAGGTAAACCCCTAAAGGAAGGAATTAAAGGATTCTCTATTAAAAAGTAGGAATGTAAGTCCCTGTCAATAACATCTGTTAGCAATAGATCATATAGCATAGCATGCACTCTTTTAATCAGATCATTCAGACCATATTTAGGTAAAAATAAATATGTCTCATTGTCAGAGAGCATAGTAAGCATCTTATTAGAATAATGAGAACTATCCATAATGACAATAGCGCCGCCAAATATTTTTTACAAACAAAGGGAGTTGCGATGGGCACCCCATGTGCCAACGCCTATGCCAACTTGGTATTGGCACATTGGGAAGGTTTGTTTGTCCTTAATGGTGAATTTGAACACAGTATTAAACTGAGGTTTTACAACAGATTTGTGGACAATGTGTTTCTCGTATGGGGAGGAATGATTGATGAGCTGTTGAGTTTTGTAACATATCTCAATGCCAGTACTGAATTTTTATGTTTTGAATGTAATCATGCAACAGACATGATAGATTTTCTTGATGTTAAGGTTATCAAGAGTTCACATGGTTTTGACACAGAACTCTTTAGGAAACCCTGTTGGAAGAACAACTTATTGCATCGTGGGAGCATGCATCCTAAGCATGTACACAGTAATATTGTTAAGAACCAAGCCAAGAGGGTTTCCATGTTGACCTCTCAGTCAACAGCATACAATAGACATAAAGCTAACTTAGCTAGGAATTTTATATCTAGGGGGTATGATAGGAATCATGTATTCAATGCTGTTTCAGAAGGCGACCAGTATAGATCCGTAGAGGGATCTCCTCTGGTTGATAGATTACCTGTTCACCCTGATCGATCTGAGACCAAGAGAAAGGACAGTGTTAATAGAATTGTTATTCCGTATACTAATAGGAACACTCATGTTTTAGATATTCTCAATAAGCATTGGGACCTTTTGTTGGTAGATGATAGAATTAGCTCGCTGGTGGACGTGAGACCCAGGGTTGCCTATAAGAACATGCCCTCACTTAATAGGTTACTTTGTTATGATAGGACACCTATTAATGGTCAGAAGTCTCGTATTACTGGCACATTTGCTTGTCAAACTTGTAATCAATGTAGATTTGTTTCTAATTCAGATAGTTTCACACATCCTGTGACCAGGAAAACATACACGTTTAGGAGATTTGCCAACTGTAAATCTGCCAATCTAGTATGTGTAGCTGTGTGCCAACTTTGTGGTGATTTCTATGTGGGTATGACGGCAAGATCACTACGTGAACGTATTAGGGAACACGTTTATGCAATAGTGAAAGGCAATGTCATGAATGCTTTGGAAAAACATACTATAGAGAAAGGTTGTACACACAATTTTAAGTTTCAGGTCTTGGAATTAGTTAATACTAGTGGCAGATTAGGTAATGTTAAGAACAGGGTAGAAGAAAGAGAAGGGAAATGGATCTTGAAATTACAAGCACACAAGTTTGGGCTCAATGACAGGATCACCATTAAGCCTTTTTTAGCATCCAGACCCCTCATGCATTGAGTTTTGTATTATGTTTTTTAAGTGGGGTCTAGTTGCATGTTTCTTTAATTACTATCATTGTGATGTCATCTGAAAGACACTATATAAGATCAGATGCTTTTTACTGTTTTTATGTCTGATGAAGCATTGGCTATACAACGCGAAAGCGCTTACTTTTTACTGCAGTTTTGTTTTTTACAATAAATGTGTTTGTTCATTCGACTTAGAGTTGGACTTTATTGGACTATATTGGGAATCATTTTCACGGTTCGTGGTGCACTCATCTGGTCTTGCTTTTACTGAATTTACGTGCTATAGAGAGTGCTTTACCTGGCGTCACTGGTTTGTGTTTTTTTTTCCATGGCCAGTGAATAGTTATTGCTAAGGGGGGAGGCTTAGTGCGGGACCTGTAACTATGCATCAGCAGGCAATCCTATGCAAATGAGGGGTATGATACTGAATCCCAGATTTCCCCTCAATGCCAGTCAGCATCCAACAGTGTAAGAGCAGGAATAGCTTGGCGCAAGCCTAGGAGTTAGCTGACATCATAGGGGGTGTGTCAGGCATACTGTAAGCAGATTGGAGCCCTGTGGCTCGGGTTTGCCCTTAGCTTAGCAGACCTAACCAAGGGTGTGTGTCTGAGGCTGCCTAGCACTCTTTACATTACCTAAGCGGGTGTGCGTAACACGCACCGGGTTTTAAAGGGAAAAAAAAAGTAAACCAGGAAATAGCAGCTCTGTGCACATTTAAGCACAGTGTTTGCACAGCACACCCCTGAGCTTAAACAGGAAGGCAATGGGAAGCCAAAACAGCAGTAGGAAGGTACTCTAGGAGAACTAGAATAGCTGTCAGGTGAAATGTATCAGAATCAGCCAATTACACAGGCAGCAGCCCAGCCCAGAACACTACTATAAACTATGCAAACACCTTTCACCCTGTCTTTTCTCACATACTCTACACCACCGGTATATACAAGTGAGTAAATTTTGACAAACAAAAACAACAAAATGATAGGGCCTGCAGTAGCTATCAGACATCAACATGTCGAAGAGACTAAGGGTGGTGAGGATGAGAATGCTGTATACCAACCCACAGTGAGGAGATGGAGAAGGGTGTACAGACTCAGGGTAACCTACCAGGGGCTACATGAGTTTGAGATAGTGGAGTGATATAGGGTGGACAGGGACCTCCTACAGCAAATTGTTGAGCTGTGCCTGATACACCTGACACACAGAACTAACAGAGGGGTACCCATCCCAGTGGATACCAAGGTGTTTGTAGGCCTAGGAATACTAGCCACAGGTACCTCCCAAAGGCCAACTGGGGATATCATGGGGATCTCAAGGGCATCAGCATCCAGGTTATTCCACCAGTTCCTGGATGCCATGTCAGTACATGCCGGTGAGCATTTATATTTCCCCAACATCCGTGAGGTGTTGGCCAGCGATATGCATCTCTTCCACAAAATAGCAGAATACTCTCAGGTAGTGGGTGTTATAGACTGCATGCATATAGGCATCAAAGCACCACCCAGTGAGCGGGGTAGGGTCAACATCAACCACAAGGGCTTCCTGTCCATCAACTGCCAGGTCGTGTGCTATGCCCCAGGGCATTATGATGAATGTGTGTACTGGCTGTCCTGGAAGCTGTCACGATTCCCACATCTGGCGTCTGATGCACCTGTACCAGAGATTTGCCAGTGGGGACATCCCTTACGGTCACCTAGTGGGGGATGCTTGGTAAGTACTGGAGCCATGGCTGATGACACCCATCAGAAATGCACGCATACACGAACAGCAATTCCATAATGAGGCAAATGCACAGACCAGAATTATAATAGAGCATGTGTTTGGGATGCTTAAGTCATGGTTCTGGTGCCTGGATACATCCGGTGGAGTCTTGCAGTACTCATCAGCTATATGTACTCAAATTGTCATCATATGTGTCATGCTACAAAATATGATCCAGCAGAAACAGCTGCAGCAGGAACAGCACTGGGCAGGGTCACACAGCCCCCCACCAATGCCAAGGCCTGCACAGGCACAGAGTGACTTGGAGGAGGAACAACCTGAGTCTGCCGCAGTAGGCAGAAGAAGGTGTGCACAGTATGCCCTGGCCTTGGCAAAGAGGCAATGCATAGCACATACACTGACACATTAGGGACCCAGGGAATGACACCTGTCTCTGACTCACACATACAGTAAAAGGGATGGCAAACATGACACTATCTGTGCTCAGCCATGTATAGGGGGTGTACTATGTGCATCCGACATAGGCAACCCTCCAGCACCATCTTCAATATTGGCACACCCACAAGGTAAGTCACTCTCCTTACCAATTGCCGAATGTTGTAGTATGTGTTGTTACTTGTATCTGTGGTATGGATGTGAGCATGCAAGGGAACTGGGAGGCTGAATGGGATGCCAGCAGGTAGTATACACCTATAGTGGCAGCATGTGATCTGTAACAAATACTGTGTCACTATAGTTGCCAGTACTACACATGGAGACAAACCCCACTGCAGGAAATGTGCTTGGCCACATGTGTGTTCATATGACACACATATGCCAGTCAGGGAGGTTCACATACCCAACAACAGTCTCAACCAGTAGGACAGGTATAAATAACCACAAAGAAAGGCTGTGCTTAGGCCTCCAATTGATGGTAATGGAGAACAGTCCCATCCCAGGCCTACACAGACAGACTACATCAGGTCAGGCAGTGGGATGTTAGTTCTGAAGGGTAGGAAGTCAGAAACTGATATGTAGGTCAATCAAACCTAAGACCTGTAGTACACTGATATGCCTCTAGTCAGCATGATAGGTTAGAATACAGAATGAAATGGAGTACCTGACATACCAGTACAGTCATAGCAAATGTGTACAAGTGTCAGGTGTGCCCCCCCCAATCGTATGTAGAACTGTAGAAACAGTCAGGTGTACCCCCGCATTCCTATGTAGAAATGTAGTAAAAGTCAGGTGTGCCCCCCCCAATCCTACGTAGAAATTTAGTAACAGTCAGGTGTGCCCCCCCCCAATCCTATGTAGAAATGTAGTAACAGGCAAGTGTGCCCCCCAATCCTATGTAGAAATGTAGTAACAGTCAGGAGTGCCCCCCAATCCTATGCAGAAATGTAGTAACAGTCAGGTTTGTCCCCCCAGTCCTATGTAGAAATGTAGTAACAGTCAGGTGTGTCCCCCAATCTGATGTAGACACGTTGTAACAATCAGGTCCCCCCCTCCAATCTGATGTAGAAATGCAGTAACGTGTATGCATGGGTATAATACCAGTGGAACACAGATGACCTGAGGTGGCCAGGGTAGCAGGATAGATTGTAGCATTTGTATAATATGCAGGTATGCATGTGTTAGGTTGGTGTGTGTTACATATTGTGTGAGAGTGGTCAGTATGTATGCATGGTGAGGTTTGACCTGGTGGCCATTGCCCAGTACTGCCGATGTCAGGGCCAAGTCCTCACAACTGCAGTGCCAAACGCAATGCTCCCCAGTATAGCACATACTAGCAGTAAGCCACTGTAAATGTATGGAGGTAATATATGTCACCATCTGAAAGATGGACATGGCATGACTGTTGGGCCAGATATATAAGAAGTACACAGGGGAAAGTACCCCAGGCAGACAGTGTATAATGTATAAACGTGAAATGGACACACCCTTGGAATTGTACATACAGGTTTGCATCACATTATCTGGCTTTGTAGTAGGGAATACCAATTTTGTTTGGCCAAACACTCACAGATCACAAATTTCATAGGAATGATGTATTGAGAAACAGCTGATGTCCCTGCACCAGCCAGCATCACTGGAATGCCCCATGCATATCTGTGAGTCAGATGCAAGTAGTGTCCATAGCATACGTGCACCTAGCTCACCCAAATACCACCCACAGGTACCTCTCTAGACTTATTCCTGCTGTTAGGAATGGGTACAATATGACCCCCTACCTGTATATGGCAATAACGAAAGAATGCAGCATGCAGTGCAGGTGTCCCATTAAGGTGTGTCCCTTGCTGTAAGCAGCACCCTGCCAGCATCCACACCACCTGAATAATACTGATAGAAAGTATCGGCATGAATGCCTGGTACACCTGACCCTGTCACTCCAGGGGAATATAATGTATGGCAGTCTGGTACCGTAGTACCGACAGAATGCAACAGCCTGCTACAGCTGGCCTATATCACTACCAGATAGCCTACAGACCTCTGCCAAAGGCCTTCTTCACACCTGTACTGCCAATGTATGTTATGTCATGGACTCCCAAATAACAACATAACACAGTCCGCAGAACCCATATGTAAGGCCATGTGGACAAACCACAGTAACATGTCTACAATGTCCCACTGCATGAACTGTGGACCAACAACAATACACTGTTGTGATGAGGTGATAACTATAGGGAACATATCAGAGAATGTTTGCATAATGTATGGAAGAGGATAGAATAATGGGGGGAGCATGGGCAGCATGGTATTTGTGAACTCTGAAACACAGCCATGCGCACATACTATCTCTGGCTGCAAACACAAGAATAGGTGGCTACATACCTGCCCGTACACCAGAATAGGGGTAATGTCCTGAATTATGACCCCTGCCTCTAGGTAACTTGTGTGAATCTGTACAGCTGTGAGGTATTGCCACAGCAAAATAAGGCCATACTGTCACGTCAATGGATGTACAAGTATGGGATCCTCTGCCACCACTGTACCAAGGTGCTGAATTGGTTACACAGACCTAGCACAAGTGTCTGCAACTCCCCCTCCAGAATGGCATTAGTTTGCAGGAATATGTAGGTGTTTGACCACGATACTGGACACAGCTGCATTCACCCTGTGTTCCCCAGGACATCAGTGCGAGCAAAAATGTCTACCTGACAGTACTTGAGGACATAAAACATCACAGTGTATAATGCTACATGTCTGAATATCTCTGCTAACACAAGGACCATGTAGCAGAAGCAGCACAGACACAATTACCTACAATACCCACTATCCCTTGCCCAGTTTGACCCCATATTGCTAACTGATCTACAGATATCCTGCAGAAACAGTTTGATAGCTGTAGGTGTAGAACACAAAAGACTGCACTGGAGTACAGTCTACCTGGAATGGATCCACACATTCAATACAGAAGGGCGTAATGGGCATGCTCCCACACTTAGAGAAATGAAGGCAATGTCAGACAACAACATACTGAAAGGTCATACTGGGCGGCAATGTCAGACAACAACATACTGAAAGGTCATACAGGGCATGCTCACACACTTAAACAATGAAGCCCATGTCTGGCAACAACAGTGGACCATACATATCTGTTAGTTGCAAATGTTAGTGCATACACTCCTCAGTATGCACCAGTCATGCTTTGCACAAACATTAGATAGGAATACACACAGATATCCAAGGACAACAAACTATAATATGTCAAAAGTACACATACATAGACTTTCAGAATAGAGTGACAGTGACAAAGAGCCTTCCATCATGAGACCTGTCTCACCCAGGAAAAAAAACAAAGCTCCGTTCGGACAAACAGGAAAAGTCTTTAATTAGCAATGCTTAAAATCCAACCACATTGAGCGCTTTCATCTGCACAAAGCAGACTTCTTCAGAATAATGAATCAACAGTGCCTCTGATTTTTATACAATTCTTTAACCTCATCAATTATTCAATAATTAATAAATTGATTAAAACAATCAAATTAAAACATTTTTTATGAAAAATGGGTTCTCAAACTTGGTTAACCCCTTAATGTTTTGTGCGTTCTTAAAACTACCAAATAAAGTGCAGCTGTGCTAAAATATATATATATATATATATATATGTTTGTCTTTGTATATTGTATACATTTAGACGTATACATTTGAATGTGTATTGGAAACAATTTAATAATTCATGTTATAGTGTGTATTTTGGTATGTTTCTTGAAAGAAATAAGTAATTTGGCAAAGTCTAGAAAAATAAACTCTGTTTCAGATCAAGATACAAGGAAATTTTGGTTGTTATAGTTGTGGGACAACCTTAAAATAAAATAATGTAGTTAAATTCAAGACAGTGTACACTAGTAAAATAATAAAAATAGTAATATTATAATAATAATATTATAATAATAATAATATTGTAATAATAATAAATTTAAAAAACCTTTTATATTAATATAGACCAAGTAATATAAAATACAATAAATACATGTTAACAAATTACATGTTAAAAAATTAAATATTATTCTCCTTTGGCCCAATAAATCATTGTGTTGTTAAGTATTAATAAGGGTCAAACCGAAGCAGCTTTGTCAATTAATATAGCTTTTATATTAATATATTCGTTGAGACCTGGAAAATAATTAGACTTGAGTCTCAACTGCCACTTTATCTCCCTTTGTAGTAGGATGTTCTTAATGTCACCTCCCCTAGTGTCTGTTTTTATCAAATCTAAAATTGCAAACTTAAAATCTGTAAAACCTTCACAAAGTACAGAATGTTTGTAGAGGACACTAGTCTCCTTTTTCACCTTAATATCGTTCATGTGTTCGTAAATTCTCTCTCTAAGTGCCCTCTCGGTTTTACCCACATAGAAGGAGGGACATTTAGTACATGTGGCTAAATAGACCAACATCCTACTACGACAATTGCCTTTACAGAATGAAACCTTACTGTTAAGACCATTTTTAAGAATTATATCTTCCACCTGGTTAATATATGTACATTGTCTACAACTTCCACACCTTGTTGTTCCCTTCTTTTTATTCTTATCAAATAATATTTTACCTCTTTCAAACAGTCTTTTGAAATTCATACCCGTCTTGTATGTCAGTAAGGGTTTGTTTCCAACTATCTCATAAATTTCTTTGTTGGTCTTCATAATAGACCAATTATTTTCCAAAATTTTGCTGAAACAATCTGAAAACTCATTATACTCAACAATACATGCACCCGAAAAATCTTTGGTACCATCCTTCTTATTGTCATTGTGTGTTAACTTTTGACCTAACAGGGGTTTATACTTGGTCCCCCACCCTAAATACACTTCTTCCAAAGTTTCACCTACTAACTGTTTGGGATATCCTCTTTCTAAAAATTTTTCCATTAAAAATACAAACTCAAACAATAAATCTTTGTGTTCTGAAGTCATCCTTGCAATTCTAACAGCCTGTCCCTTGATTATGCTTTTCTTTTGATGAAAAGGGTGCAGGCTGTTGAAGTGAAGATAATTATTACACCACGTATTTTTTCGGAAAATATTGGACTTAAAACCTTTTACTTTTTTACTGAGAGTGATGTCCAAATAATTTATACTATTGTTCTGTACTTCATAAGTAAAGGACAAAAAATGGGTGGTTTCATTTATATATTTCATGAATTTCTCCAATTCACCCTCTTGGTCTTCTTCCCAAACAAGGAAAATGTCAACCAAAAACCTAAGATAGATTTTAATATTTTTCATAAAATTACTAGAAAAAATGTATTTCTCCTCCCATCCAAGGAGAACAAGATTAGCATAAATGGGGGTGCATGCTGCCCCCATAGCCACCCCCATCACTTGTTTATAATATTCTCCTTGGAACAAAATGAAATTGTTATCCAGAACAACTTCAGTTAATTCTAATGTCAATAATTTGATATCCGATGGGGCCTCAAGATGTTTGTTGACACTGTTCTCAAAATAGTCAAACCCCATATCTCTGGGAATACATGTAAAAAGGTCCTTGATATCTATAGTAACCAATTTACAAGTTTCCGATCACAACTGGTCATTTATTTTACCCAGGAAGTCCCAGGAGTCCTGGACCAAATGTTTTTGCTTCTTGACAGTTTCCTTTAATGTTTGGTCAATAAAAACTGCCAGTGGATGGGTCTTGGAATTCATTGCTGAAACTATGGGGCGAAAAGGAGGTTCCAAGATATTTTTGTGTATCTTGGGTATGCCAAAAAATTGGGGTATACTTGGGTACTTTTGTTTCAAAAAATTGTAACTCACAATTTCTAACTGGGGTGTAGGTTTCCTTGTCGTTCAACAAAGCAGTTAACACATCATTGCATACTTCCTGATAAAAAATAATCACTCCCCCACCTTTTATCAGGAAGTATACAATGATGTGTTAACTGCTTTGTTGAATGACAAGGAAACCTACACCATGGTTTCATACAACAAAGTCCAAATAGCTTACAAAAGGATAGACTTCCTGTTGGAAGAGTACCTCATAGAAAACAGATTAGAAATTGGGAGTTAAAATTTTTTGAAACAAAAGTACCCAAGTATACAGTAAAGTTGTATCCTCCAAATTAACCACGCTCCAAAGAATATTTCTTTACTGGATAATTGATTTAATAAACAAACGGACACCAACAGCACAAGCACAAGCATGGATTAAGCGCGCTTTCGTCTCTACGTATGAGACTTCATCAGAATCAATAAAACCATTAATTAATGCATTTAAATACTTTTTGTTGTAAATTAAAAATCTTGGCAACAAATTAAAACAATTATTGCTTCAATTCAAAGCACTGTAGAATGCACCTAAGGGGCTACTTTGAACGTTCCAAAACTGCTTGTAAATGCATTCATAAAAAATCATTCATAGAACAACTAGTACTCAGTAAAAAATAAATGTATCAAAATTGCAATATAAAATATGTTAAAAATACTAAGATATACTGAATATTAAAGTGTTAAAATATGTAAGGTACTGGAATATTACATATTAAATTATAAATAGGTAGAAATACAAATGCATAAATCTATGCTGTAAGCCAAAAGATCTACAAAAATCTTTAAACTAAAAACTAATTTATCAATACTCAAGTGGAAATTTATTTGGGATTTAATGCCAGTAATTTCAATACTGGCCTAATAGAAATATGATCATTCATGCCCACATGGGAGCATGCGTCCAATCTAATCTGCCAAATTAATTCCCTATATTCAAGGAAGGTTTCCCAATCTCCACCCCTCTCCCCCAATTTCACTTCTTCCAAAACCCAGAATTTTATATTAGCATTCTTACATTTTAATGTATGTCTAAACAGGGCATTATTCTCATTCTTTTTGATAATGTCTCTCATGTGTTCATATATCCGTGCTCTCAGGTGTCTTTCAGTTTTCCCCACATAGTAGGCCCAACATGTCGTACAATATGCGAGATATACTACCCCCTTTGTGTAACAGCTATAATAACTGTTACTTTTTAATCTATACCCAATACTTTGTATCCAGAGGTCTTTTTCACCTGATAGAAATGGACATTGTGGGCATCTACCGCACTTATGGGTACCTGTCTTGGTTTGTGCACCCCCCCTACCATTTAAAACCTTCTTTCTTTCAAAAATCTTTTTAAGGTTGTTGTTCTTACTGTAACCAAACCTAAGGGATTGTTGAAAAATAGATGGTCTGCTGGCCATTCTCCTAAATATGTTCCAAACCTCATTGATACAATTTTGCAACCATCCTATGTCAGTATAATAGGTTAAAGTCAAACGGGGTAGTTCCAGACCAATCCCCATATCCCCATTGTCCACTAATGAGTCCATACCAACTACTGTCTTACTTCCAGTGGTTAAAGTACTCATTTCACCATTAAATGTTAAAAGTGGACAATATTTTAATTCACGTTTCTTTACAATTTCCTTTTTTATGGGCTTAATTAATTTACTTGGATATCCTCTCTCTTTGAATAGTTCTTGGACTACTTCCATCTCTTCCATAAATTCCTTAAAATCACTGGACATTCTTGAAACTCTGATCATTTGACCCTTCACTACATTCTTTTTCAAAAATAGTGGATGGTCACTCTGAAAATGGACGTATGAATTCGAAAAACAACTTTTACTATAGATCCTAGACTTATAGCTTCTATTGAATTTATCATTGCTTATCTTAACATCCAAATAATTAACTTCATCTTTAGAATGTTGAAAGGTAAACTGGAGAAATGTAGTAGTACCACTCAAATATTCAATAAATTCACCAATCTGTGGGTCCGCACCATCCCAAACAATAAAAATGTCATCCAAAAAATGAAAATACTTAATAATAATTCTGATGAAGTCTCATATGTAGAGACAAAAGCGCGCTTAATCCATGCTTGTTGTGCTTTGTGCTGTTGGTGTCCGTTTGTTTATTAAAGCAATTATACAGTAACGGAATATTCTTTGGAGCGTGGTTCATTTGGAGAATACACCTTTATTGTACCGACCAGTGGATTGTGTGTTTTTTCATCTATTAGTTTTTGAGGAGTTACGTGGTGTTTATAATTATTGTAACTCCTTCTTCCATTATAGTAATGCCCACCCCCAACATCAAAAAAGGTCCGTAGTAAAGGGACAACTGTCAGGGCAACAAGAATGTGTACTACTGCCATTGACTTTGAGGAGGAGGTTAGATTGTTATTGCAAATGTTCACAAACAGAAGATATCCTGTAGACATGTTGAACAACCTATTTGAGGAAGTTCAAAATAAAAGGACAAAGCCATTTTAAAGCCATTTTAGACAACAGCAATCAGGGGATGAGTATTGATGATAGGGTACCTGTTGGAGGTGAAAGTAACCTAAGGGTCGATTATAGGTACACCTTCATTACTATATTTAGTTCAGATGGTGAAAACATTAGACAGATTTTGCAAAAGAATTGGAATAGTTTCCAAATAGACAAAGAATTTATTAAATTTGGACCTGCACCAAATGTAGTTTACAGGAGGGGGATGAATTTGAAAAACGTCTTGGAAATGCAACCCCTAAAGATGATCTGTATTCAGGGTATATACAAATGCAAAGCCTGCTCTTATTGAAGGTGTATGCAAACAGGTAACCAATTTAACATCCTGGATGAAAAATTTGCTTGTAAGGGCAGATTTAATTGCAATTCCACTATGGTTGTTTACCTCACTTCCTGTCAATCTTGTAGGGGGTTTTACATTGGCAAGACTGAGCATAAACTAAGGGAAAGAGTGTACGAGCATATTTACCACATTAGGAAAGCCAAAACAGACAACGCTCTCACAAAACATGTGGTAGAAAACCCTGGTCATTCCTTCATACTCAGGGTGATCGACCAAATTGAATTTGACATCAGGGGTGGTTCATTAGGCTTAAAACTTGAGGTGAAGGAGCTGATTTGGCAGCTTAGAACTAGGGCCTATGTGACACCAGGGTTAAACGATGTATTCTCTTTGGCATGTGTCTTGAAACTGAGAAGTTTAAAACGTTAACACAAGGCTAATACTTAGGTGACTAGACATATAATTTGGGGCACTCTTTGTGTTTGTTATATACACACAAATCCCCCCCCCCTTATAAACAAGTACATGCATTTATGACATTCAACTGAAATGTATTCAGGTTGATTAGTGACATGCACCAATTTTTATGTACACAATAAAAAATATTGTTTTTTGGATGTTTTAGCTGTTTTTTTCATGTATATTTATGTATTTGCATATGTACATATGAATTTGAGTATTAAGTGACTAGAAAAGTGTATATACAATTTTACACAATTTTGTTTATACAGTTTTTAGGTACATGTGTTATACAAATGAGAATTGTATCAGGTGATATGATGTCATGTGAGGTGACCGAACATGTGACTATGAATCTGGTTTTTTTTTTTTTTTTCCATAATCAATCTTTATTATTTTTCTGAATAAACTAACAATATTGCATAAACAAACCCAAGAAAATAAAACAAAGCCCAAATGCTACTACAAAATATATACACTATATACATGAATGCTTCCATCAATTAAACAAGATCAATCTAAACAGATAATTGATGCTAAACACAGATATACACTTACATGTCCAGGGGCTAAAGTGGATTAGAATCTTAAGCCAACAGAATATTAAAAATTTTTTCCCATATTTTCGGATTATTTATGTTTTTCCTATGATCCTTAATTAATAATTTGTGAGCTAAAATATGTTTCATCGCTAATCCTTTAAAGTTATCCCATGAAGTTTGGGATGGGTTCAATCAATTTGTAGCTATATAACGTTTCATTAGCAAGAAAATATTTATCAATATAATTATTTGGGATTTATCCAAATTATTCGGAGGAATATGTAGAATCATAAATTCCCAGGAAAGTGTAGAATGTTGATAACCCATCTTTTGTAACTGAATTTTTAGGGAATTCCAAAGTTTGTATATGCATTTACAGCTCCAGAACATGTGTAAAAGGTCAGCCACTTGATCCTTACAGTATGGACATTTAGGCGAATTTTTAGAATTGAATTTATGCAAGCTAAGACGAGTATAGTAAGCATTATTAAGAATCATTACTTGGGTAAATAATAACTTCTGAAGAGATATTGATTTTATAGTTAAATTAATTGCTTTTAATATTTTATTATCTTCTATCAATGGTATTTTTTCCCTCCAATATTTTGATAACAATATTTGATTTTGGTATTTTAAATCTTTTACCAATTTATATGTAGAACTTATATATCTGGAATCTTGTATAAGGGTTTGCCATAAATTAGAACACATGGTTAAATTTTCTTCCTTAATTCTAATCTCACTGAAAAAACTTATAGATAAATCCTTTATTTGTCTAAGTATAATTAAATAAGATTTAGGAAGGTTCATCTCTTTCAAGATATCATGTATTGAAAAACCAAGATAAGGGTACATATCAATTAAAGTTAAATTGACAATAAGTGGAAATTTATTAAGATTTATCAGTTGATTATTGATTTTCAAATTTGGGTTCTTGTGGAAGGGTTGAAAAGTCATCATATGTTGCAAAAGATTTAATGAATGAAAAAAATTTTGTATCAATGATATGTATAATCTAATATGCTCCATTAAAGGATATAATTTCAAATTGTCTTTTTTAAAAAGGGTAATGCCTTAGGGTTAATGTTCAAACTTACAGCATGTTTATAATTCAGAACCAACAAATTTGGTACCCATTTACCACTAGCTGTGTCAAAGTTAGCAATTCTCAAAATCCTATTAGCATTTATTATTAAGTAATAAACTTCAAAATTAGGTAAATCAAGCCCACCTTTATTCTTCGGAGTCATCATTTTATCGTAAGATATTCTGGTTTTCCTAGGCTCCCATACAAATTTAGCCAATTCCGTATGAATCTTTTTAAAGAAATTCTTATTAATTAATACTTGACTAGCTCGGAAAATATATAATATTCTAGGGAATACATTCATTTTAATAATTGAGACCTTTGCCATTGTTGGTAACTTTAAAGTCAGACAATATATGATCCGAAATTACTTGAACATTATTAACATAAAAATCTCTATCATCTGTAGAAAAGATAATACCCAAGTATTTTATTTTCTCTTCAGATTTTATATGTCCTACCAATGGTAAAAGCGAAAAGGGTTTTGGAGTTCTTAAAGGGAATAAATTACTTTTCTTAAGATTTATTTTGTAATTGGATATTTCCGCAAATTCCTCCACCGCCTTCAAAATTTTCTCGGTATATGACATAGGTGTCATACAATAAATATTAAGGTCATCCGCAAAAGCAGCCATAGATATTTTAGTACCATAGATCACTGGTGCATTATAATATGTATTTTGTTTAAAGTATAGGAATAGAGGTTCTAAATATAAATTGAATAAAATTGGAGATAATGGACAGCCTTGACGAGTTCCGTTTTTAATTTGTATTCTTTTGGAAAAAGTTTTATTAATATATAAAGTTGTATAAGGTTTATCATATAATTTTTGTAATGTTGAAATAAACTCTTGAGGTATATCAAAATATGGTAAAATATCGAACAAAAATTTTAAATTAACTCTGTCAAATGCTTTTTGTGCATCAATTATAAGAGCATGCATATTAAAATTCCTATAATTGGCGTAAGAAATTAATGTGTGAAGCATTAAAGTATTATCAGTAGTTTGTCTATTATTTATAAATCCGGCCTGTTCATTAGATATTATTGAAACTAAACCCTTCCTCAGCCTATTAGCTAAAATAGATGTCAAAATTTTCATATCTATATTTAAAAGTGAAATGGGCCTATAATTATCCGGATTTAGAGAGTCTGCATTTTCTTTAGGTATAAGAATTGTTCTAGATGCATGAAAATGAGAATCATTAACTTTATTATTGATTATATAATTAAATACATACGCAAGTATTTTACCAAATTTGTCACAAAAGGTTTTATAAAACTCCGTAGTCAGACCATCCGGTCCTGGTGCTTTATGAGATTTCAACTTTTTAATTGTGTCAATTACCTCCTCAGAGGAAATTGGTTTAATTAAATCTAATTGATATTTTTCAGCTAATTTTGGAAAAATAATTTTGTGTAGAAACTCCTTATTAGACTTGTTTGTAGGTACACCATAAATATGACTCTATTTAGTTGGTGGGATGGGTTAATGGTGAGGTATTTAGCAGATGCTATTGGTATAACACTGTTAGTTTTCCCTTAGTAGGAGGAGTTTCAAGGCATTATATACATATGACTGTTAATATATAGTTTGGTTTATTGATTTGAATGCAGATATGGGTTATAGACAATGTATGACTTACATATAATAACCAAGTGGTCGGTTACTCAATTTTCTATGGTTTTCCTCTTTAGTGACAGTATATTCTGAAAAATATTTATAAGTGAATAATTGTATTTTTAGTACTAATAGTGTCTCATTATTGAAGGTTAATAACCTTTTAGTTATATATTTTTTTTGGAATTATTTTCTTTTTTTTCTTTCTCTTTTTTTATGAGACACAACTGTTTATTAATATTAAGTAAACATTTCAGATTATGGGAGAGGGAATGTATTGGACACAAGAGTTGTAGATGGTTAGCAGTGTTTTTTTAGGGAATGTCTTGGTTAGACTTTGTAGATTTAATTGTACAAGTTATAGGTTTTTTGCATGTTATAGGTAGTATATACTTTAAGGTTAAGAATGTATATTTTGAAGAGTCATTTAATCGGGGAATTTTTAATCATGCAAACAGCCTATGTATGTCCTGGTCCAGGGGTATAGTGGTTAGGCACTGGGATGGGACGGGATATTTAGAATGCTTCAAAACAATACAGATTATGCAAAAATATTGGATTTTATTACAGTTTTTCAAAATTAATGTACATTTTAACAAAATAAGGGTTTTAGTATGTGGATAATAGATTCATGGAACACAAAAGGACTCCAGAACATGAAAAAGAGGAAATTATTTCTTCATTTATTTTTGCAGGCTAAGGCTTATTTTATTTTACTTCAAGAAACTCACTTAACCAATGATCAATGGGCAGTTATTAAGGGTAAGAAATGGATTAGAGAGGTAGTAGCTTTGGAAGGGCAAACCAATAGTGCGGGTGTAGCTATAATTATAAAAAACTAGTATCAAGGTAATATCTTAGACTCCAAAATAGACAAAGAGGGAAGATGGTGTTACGTTATTCTGTCATCCACACCTTTCGATAAACCTGTTTTACTTCTAAATATATATGCACCATGTACAAATCAGCAGCTTTTTATAGCATCACTTTACCCTATTTTGAATCAATATAACAATTGTTATATAATTATAGGAGGTGATTGGAATACGTACCAAGATCCTAAAAAGGATAAATCAAGTTCATATAAGTTTTATAATAAGCAAGCTGTAATAGCTTTAAGTGAACTTAAAGTTGATTTTAAATTATATGATCCCTTTAAATATGAAAATAATAAATATAACACTAATAATTTCACATTTTACTCAAGTTGTCATAAGATGTGGTCTAGGATAGATTTTTCTTAATTTCTGAGATATTGATTGATCACGGATCCTTATGTACACACACAAGCTAGATATTTATCGGATCATTCTAAAATAGCATTAAGTTTTAATAAAGACATTAGTAATAGTCTAAGACACAGGGGGTTTAATTGGTCTTTAAATCCAAATTTATTGAATAAGGAGGATATAGTTCAGGAAATTCAAGCAATTCTTAATCTTCTATTAGTTAATTTCTCTAAACAGAAACATACACCTGATATTGAGTGGGCGACAACTAAAACACAAGTAAGGGGGATTTTTATTCAAAAAGCTACCTTTTATAAAAAAGCACAGATTAGAGAGATACAAAGATTGGAAACGGAAATTAAGGCTTTAGATCAAGATTTAATTAGAGACTATAATAAACAAACTGAAACAGAACTATTTAAACATCAAAAGGAGCTTTTTATGTTACAAAATAGTAGGTTGTCATTTCATGAACATAAATTAATGGTAAAATATGCTAATCATATTCAAACCCCATCAAAAGCTCTAGCCCGTATTATTAATCAAGTGAAAACACCTTCTCAAATTCCTGAAATTCAGTTTAATAATAAAAGATATACAACATCCGAAGATATTATGAATACCTTTGAAATAATATTTTCTCAAATTTATGGAGAGAATCTGGTTTTAAATATGGCTACCATTATTTTAACTAGTGTCTGATGAAGCTGAGTGTAAAAATACTTGACGAAAGCACTAACCATAAAAGTTTAAGAATTACTGTTGCCTGCCTATTTTTTGCTGTTTTTCAGTAGTTTGTTTGCAGTTTGACTCTACGCTGCTTTCTTTTTGGGTATGGCAACTGGTGAGTCTTTATTAATCCCCAGTTTTCATCGTCCCCCTTGGGAAGGGAGAATGACCAGGGGGTTAGTGGATCTGAAATAAGTCAGTTAATGTTTTCTATCAACAACCTAACTAAAAAAGTGGATGATTTGACTGACCTTGTGAATAGCGAATGGCTCCATAGCAACCGGGAGCAGGTTACAGTATAGTGTAACACTTTGAACTGCACTGGTTTGACCCCACCAGCCAGTTCAACAGTTTCAATGTCACGTCAAGGGAATATTGGGAATCCAAATGTGATTACTCTTACTAATTCAACATCTTTAATACTTAATGACTGGCTGCAAGCAGGCATTGGTCTGCAGAATGAGGTTAACCAAGCTGATGTTAGTGCCATCTTTTCCAACAATAACATCAGCATTGTGAACAACCTCAAGATTTTGGATTATGTCTTTCAAGCTAAAGAAGTTACAAATCAAAATCTCCTATTTTAAGGAAAGCATCAAGCGGCACTAGGTGCCAAAAGGGCTTCGTGCCTGGCGTTATCCGACAGGGCTGATTTCCAATTCAGTCTTCCATGTTGAGCTCTTGAAACTTTTCGATCAAAAAGGGCTCGAATTTCTGGAGATGCTGGTTAAGCACTGCCAATTGATGGCAGACACCCTAGTGCAGGAGATCAAGGATGTGGATAATGCTACCAGGACAGACCTTGATTGCCCCCGGTACCAATTCGATTACCAGCAAGTTTTCGCTAGTATCGACAAGCAAATGGAGAAACTAAAATCTTTTAAAATCAAAAAATTGAAGTGAGATGAGGACGAGTACAAAAGAGGGATGGCTTATCTGGAGCCTCTCCCCTCACAGCAATGGAATGCTCGAGCAGAGGTGAATAACAATTTTCCGAACACCCAGGCTAACAGTGACAATGGACGATCCAGTATAGGAGAAAGCAACCACTTCTTCTGCTTAGACCAACAGGACCTGGTTGGTTTAAGTGAGGGAAATGGAGGAATAACCCTACAGGATGCCCAGGAACTAAGAAGAAGCGAATGGCTTCAAAATGTAACTGAAGCTGTTCACTCCCAGGCAAACACGAATGCGAGGTCAGCAGCTTATTATCCAAATTTTCACCAGGGACAAAAGCAAGATCGGGCAACCCAGAACAGTGGACGCAACGGGTGCAAAATGAACAACAAATGTCAAGGCCACAAAAGGTAACATCTAATATGGTGTTGGAAGCAAGTACTAATTTTCAAAATCCTGTTTCCAACTGTAGTTTGCAACCCACCTTAGGACAGCCCAAGTTGGTATGGTTACCACATGTAATAATTGACTCTGGAGGTGACTTTAAGATTTTCAACTACTCAGAATATACTGTTCAACCAGAATTAGTTAATGTCCTTTCTAAAGGCTTGACATTTGTACCAACTAAAATAATGGACATTTGTGGTGTTTTGATTGACTTAAAATTGTACTAACGGAAACTCAATTTAAACCTGTTGTTCAATAATGAGCTGAGTGTAAATGCAGAGCTTAAAGTACCCAGTGTTTACAATCCACCCTTACATCCATTGCTGGATATATTTGAAAGGATGTGTGAAATTGACCTTAGGTGTTTATCGGCTACCAAAAGGAATAGGTTCAACAATGTGAATAATCCAGGGAGTGAAGCCTTTAATATGTCAAGGGATGAATGGGTTTTTTTAGACACCTTGAGGAATGCTGATGTAAGAATTGTTAAGGCTGACAAGGGTGGTGGTCTGGTGTTGTTTGATTGTACAAACTACATACAGAGAATGGAAAATATGCTTAATTTGGCTACATATACGCAGGTTTCTCTAAACGAGGTAAACCAAGCATACAACCGTATTGAGGTGTTTGTTAACAACTTGGTCATGGAGAATAGGATTGATCTAAATTTGGTAAATTACTTAACTATGGTTTCCCCTAAAACCCCTGTGATTTTTGGGATTCCAAAAATCCACAAATGCTTGATGGACCCTCCCGTGTGCCCAATTGTGGATGGAAGGGATTCAATGACATACCCATTGGCAAAATTTGTGGACAGTTTGTTGAAAAAATACATATCAAGGGAACCCTTTATTTGCAAGGACTCCTGGTCTTTTTTGGAAGCAATAAACAACCAGGTGTTTCACCCTGATTTTAACTTTGCCACAACTGACGTCAAAGATTTGTACACCATCATCCCACATGATGTGGGCATTGAATGGCTCGAGTTACTATTAGTAAAAAGAGGGGCACCTGCATCTGAAATCAGCCTAATAACAGAACTGCTGGACATAATTTTGTCCAACAACTTATTTTTGTTCAACGGACAGTTTTATTTACAGAACAGTGGGGTGGCAATTTGGTCCCCAGTGGGGGGCAGTTTTGCCAACTTAGTAATGGCCTTTTGGGAGGACCAATTTGTCCATAACACCATAAATAGATTTAAGGGTGAGATTCATTACTATACCAGATTTTTGGACGATATTTTTTTGATCTTTAAGGGAGAAGAAAGTACCTTTAAGGAATTTATGATATACTGCAACAACACAATGGTATTTCTGGTATTCACCCATGTATTTCATACTGAAAGAATAGCTTTTCTTGATGTAGAATTAAGGAAGCATAATGCCAACAAACAGAATTTAGCCAAAATACATTGGAAGGACACTTATTATAACTCCTTCCTCCATTATAGTAGTGCCCATCCCCAACATTAAAAAAGGTCCGTAGTAAAGGGACAACTGGTCAGGGCAGCAAGAATGTGTACTACTGCCATTGACTTTGAGGAGGAGTGTAGATTGTTATTGCAAATGTTCACAAACAGAGGATACCCTGTAGATATGTTGAACAACCTATTTGAGGAAGTTCAAAATAAAAGGACAAATAGCCATTTTAAAGCCATTTTAGACAACAGCAATCAGGGGATGAGTATTGATGATAGGGTACCTGTTGGAGGTGAAAGTAACCTAAGGGTTGATTATAGGTACACCTTCATTACTACATTTAGTTCAGATGGTGAAAACATTAGACAGATTTTGCAAAAGAACTGGAATGGTTTCCAAATAGACAAAGAATTTATTAAATTTGGACCTGCACCAAATGTAGTTTACAGGAGGGGGATGAATTTGAAAAATGTCTTGGAACTGCCACCCCTAAAGATGATATGTATTCCAGGTATTTACAAATGCAAAGCCTGCTCTTATTGAAGGTTTATGCAAACAGGTAACTGATTTAACATCCTGGATGAAAAATTTGCTTGTAAGGGCAGATTTAATTGCAGTTCCACTATGGTTGTTTACCTCGCTTCCTGCCAGTCTTGTACGGGTTTTTACATCGGCAAGACTGAGCGTAAACTAAGGGAAAAAGTGTATGAGCATATTTACCATATTAGGAAAGCCAAAAACAGACAACGCTCTCACAAAACATGTGGTAGAAAACCCTGGTCATTCCTTCATATTCAGGATGATCGACCAAATTGAATTTGACATCAGGGGTGGTCCATTAGGCTTAAAACTTGAGGTGAAGGAGCTGATTTGGCAGCTTAGAACTAGGGCCTATCTGACACCAGGGTTAAATGATGTATGCTCTTTGGCATGTGTCTTGAAACTTAGGGGTTTAAAACGTTAACACAAGGCTAATACTCAGGTGACTAGACATATAATTTGGGGCACTCTTTGTGTTTGATATATACACACAAATCCCCCCCCCCCCTTATACACAAGTACACGCATTTATGACATTCAACTGAAATTTATTCAGGTTAATTAGTGACATGTAACAATTTTTATGTACACAATAATAAATATTGTTTTTTGGATGTTTTAGCTGTTTTTTCATGTATATTTATGTATTTGTATATGTACATATGAATTTGAGTATTAGGTGAATAGGGAAGTGTATATACATTTTTTACACAATTTTGTTTATGCAGTTTTTAGGTACATATGTTATACAAATGAGAATTGTATCAGGTGATATGATGTCATCTGAGGTGACTGAACATGTGACTATGAATCTGGTTTTAAATATGGCTACCATTCTTTTAACTAGTGTCTGATGAAGATGAGTGTAAGAATACTTGACAAAAGCTCTAACCATAAAAGTTTAAGAATTACTGTTGCCTGCCTATTTTTTGTTGTTTTACAATGTCAAAGTGTCAGAACAGTGATTTTTTTTCCAAGGGAAAAAAATTGCTGTTCAAACAAAACAAAAAAAAAATAAAATAAAAAACAATTTCAAACATTACATTAAGTGGGGGGCTTTGCCCCCACACGACCTGATGTGGGGGGCTGTGCCCCCCCACACACCCTCCTCCTTAAATATACCAATTCAGAGACCACACTACATTGCCAAAAATGGCAAAGTACCAAAGTGGCCAAGTGAATTCTTTTCCAGGGAAAAAATTTGCTTAACAGCCGCTTCAACATTTTGCGTTTTCAGCCTTTTAAGTTCAACCAAGACGCATTTGAAAGAGTGTATCTTCGGTCTTCTAATATATACCCAATCATACTGATGCTGTTTCTCCTTTTCTTCAGCCTCCAAACATTTGGCATCCAGATCATGCTGATGCTGCTTCTCTGTCTCCTCAGCCTTCAAACATTGCAGTCTCTCTTTGGTGTCCAATACAAGTCTCTTTAACTCCAGATGGATTTTTAGTCCCCTGAGTAAAAAGATGAGCTGTCCTGTTTCCAAAGGCTGCACATCCCCATTGCCAGACTGGCTATCTTCCTGGCTGCTGGACCATGCTGCAGCTGCACTTAAGGCTGAAATCATAGCCTCTTTTGTCAGGTTGGTATGCAAAGGTTCTCTGGCTTCACACACCTTGGCCAGCTGGTTCTTTGTCAGCTTGCTATAATCTTCTGCTGACATATTTGCCTGCTTTCCCTGACTAAACTAACTAACAAAAATAAATAAAACTGTTATGACACTGAAACTCTGAATGTTTATCTTGTGGCTGTTGAGAATACACACACACATTTAGTGACAACTGCTGACAGACTACTGAAGTTCAAGTTATAGCCCATTGCTCTGACACCAATATGTGATGGCCCCTCCTTACCCCTAGCCAGTAATCAAGGAACCTCAGTCCTCACCACCAACACTGGTGAGAGGCGGTCACTAAAAACAGGACAGGATTTATACAGTATTTCAAATGTAGCTCTTTACATTCAATACAATTTCCTCCAATAGCACAAAGGTAACACGCTCCACTGGAACTGGACTGTCTGTCTCTCCAGATCCCAAACAATACCCACCTTGGAGCCCTTTGTCCCAGTTCCAAGCATCTGGCACAAACACTTGAATAGTTGATTTTTCACACACATAGACACATACACACCTAGGAAAGGTTGGCACAGATTCACCAGCTGTGTCCCCCTCTATCAAGATTACAGGGTAGCTGCCACCAGACAAATAATCTAAGGCACTTACAAGGGGCAGCCAATTATACTGTGTCAAATTAATATTGATATGAATGATAGAGTGTGACCGAAGCAGTAAGGCTTTTCAGAGTGGCCTCAGTGACACTGAAATAAGCACAGGTACTCTCAAGATATTAAAAATATTGACTAAAAGACCAGCAACAATGACAAGGTATAAAAATATTTAATAATGGATAATAAAAATAGAAAACAGGAACATACTTAATATTTAGTAACAATAAACATCAGAGCTTTCAGTCACAGTAAATATTAAATAAAACAGTTGGTTGAGTTTCACATGTAGAAAAAGAAATAATGCTAAACTAATCTCACGGTACTTTTCCTAACTAAACTAAAGATAAACTGTCCCTAGTTAACTCACTTACTATATATACTGCTGAGCTGCTCACTTCCACAAGGCAGAATGAGATACTCCACACATTGAACTGTACAACTAACAACTACTGAACAACCAACAACTGAATTGGGATAACTGACATAGATCTTATATATCAGATTCAAAAGGAAAAACAAAAACAAAAAGAAATAAACTGCTGCTGCCGCCAGAGTTCCGTCCTTCAGCTGGTTATGGAATGATATCCACATCTAGTCACCTGACTCTGGCACAGTTCACATTCAGAATTCTGTTAAGATTCTGTTGCAGCATTTTTAACATAAGCTACTTTTACAAATACATTTTTAAATCAGGCATCTATAGAAACCAATGTGGCAGTCAAATGACATAAGATTATTTACAAAACTTAAGCAAGCCATGCTGGCATATGCCATAGGTGCACTGTCTTACTTCTCCTGGTACAGCTGGCAATACCTCACAATGTCACAGAGGGTACCAGAACTTGTTAGAGATTTGGGACACATGGCTAGGCTTAAAAAGGCCCTTGTGGATGTTAGCCTAGTGAACACCTATGAACCTATATAAAATAAATACAGAGCTAACCAACCTGTGTCACTCATCGCATATAAAATAAATACAGAGCTAACATACCTGTGTCACTTATTACATATAAAATAAATACAGAGCTAAAAGACTCATGTCACTTATTACATGTAAAATGGATATAAAGCTAACAGACCTGTGTCATTCATTACATATGAAATAAATACAGAGCTAACAGACCTGTGCCACTCGTATGTAAAATGTACATAGACTAATAGACCTGTTTCACTTATTACATATGAAATAAATACAAAACTACAGACCTGTGCCACTCATTACATGTAAAATGGATACAGAGCTAACAGACCTGTGTCACTCATTGCATATGTAATAAATACAGAGCTAACAGACCTGTTACACTTATTACATATAAATTAAATACAGAGCTATCACTCATTACTTATGAAATAAATACAAAGCTAACAGACCTGTGTCACTTTTTACATGTAAAATGGATATAGAGTTAACAAATCTAAGTGATTTTTAGGAAGAGAATAGTTAATAATGTCTTCATAATTAGCGCAGCATATATGAAATGAAACTGACAATATAGTAAAAGCACTGAGTTACAAAAGAGTAAAGAATATTAGCCAAAGTAAGAAAGTGGTTTTGCAATCATGGCATGCTAATTAAGGTGATTTGGGAGCAAAATCATAATACAAGAGTTAGCAGACTACAAAGAAAAAAGTGAGCTGTGTAGTCACTCTTATTCTGGATAATTATTAATCAGAATTCCTAACAAAGTAACTGCATGTACCCATTCAGCCCATGTAATTTATTATGTCCCATCTGAAAGGCTAGTATTAAATGTGTTAAAATCTTTAATGAGATGGTAGCAAGAATCTGTCTGCTCTAACAGAATGTGTTTTTGTTACCCAGTAACCTGAAGTGATACACATGTATATGTTCACTGCCTTGGGTAGTGAAAGAGCTGGAAAATGCATTTAAATGGTAGATATATTCCTAATTTCACTGAGGATGTAGTACATGCCTCGCATTAGTCTTACACAATAGTGGAACTAGGTGGCACAGGTTGCATAATCTTGATATCAATAGTGCTTTAAGGAGGTAGGAGGAGACTACTATAAATGCTTGCTGTATTCTTTACTAGTCGGTTGATTAATATCCCTAGAAATAAACAGACTGTACTGTTCAAGTTCAATGTGGCATGTTAGTGGTAGCTGGATGCTGTAAGAAACACTAAGGAGGAATATACCTCTATTTATCTAATAAGAAATGTTGTGATTAATTTATGAAATTGTGTGTGTAAGATACTGTGTGAAAATGCATGGAATATACAAACCAAACAGGTACTGATATGATGCTTGTATGAAAAAATATTTAATTCAGTAAACAGGACTGTTTCTGCCAAGTACAATTAGCAACTTTCTGATGAAATGCCAGTGACCATTTGTTAAAATTAGAAATATGTGGCTGTGGCTCAGCATGCAATATGGAAAAAGTACAAAAGAAAATCATGTCAAATTACAGTGGAAATAGCAGTGATTATAGAGACCTTCCTCTGATGTTTTGCTTATCAGGCATGGTATAATATAACATTGGTGAGATGTGTCAGATTAGATAAAGCAGTTAATGTAAAAAGCTGTTCACATTATCCCTGATTTAAATAATGGCCAGCTGTCAACAGACTGAATAATTCCAGCAGGACAATGCATCACTTGAAAATGTTCTTTGAAAGGCAAAAGGGGCAATCTATTCCTTATCTATATAGTAAGTAAAAATACAAAGTCACCTCATCATGAGTGACAGTATGTTATTAAAATGACTAAAGACATAAATATAATAAAATCAATAGTGTCTTTACAGATTTCTTGAGCCTAGTGATTAGTAGTATTAACAGAGAACACTGTTTATAGGTAAAGGAAATGAAGGCAATAGCTTTTTCAATATGAGGTTGCAACTATTATAAGCAAGACATTAGAAATCTCAAATTACAGAGGCCTGCATCATTCCAAGCAAATGAAATGTCCTGTTTTATTATTCCAGTGGGACATTATCCAATTAACCTTTGTGCTTCTTGGCTTACGTGGAACTTTGGTCACCTTTCAGCTTTCTGTGGATACTCTGGTCATTGCCATCACACCCACACAGACTTTATGCATCCAGAAGCGGTGAATGAGGTGAGTTGTAGGTAACAGTCACATTAACAAGAATACATGGCCTGCTATAGTAAAGTAATTAAAACTCTTAGCCAAATATAAAATGTAAAATTTCAAATATTGCTAAGTTTTACAAAACGGCGCACAACTCTTACCTGCCTGTAATGTGTCCTCAGTTTCTACCTGATAGTGCATCTTAGATATTTTAACTTTTTATGGAGTAATTTTACAAATATTTGTATGCATATTTGCTGTACAGTTCACTGTTTTGCATTTCAAAACAGCCTGACCTTTAAAGATGATGTAGTTATGTTGTATTTGTGGGTTTGAAGAAAGAAAACAGCATTGCTGCAAAGGTAGAAAAAAAGTCAGTGAAACTGAAACTACTGAAATGCAGCGTTCAAGCTCCTGCACAAATGCACCAACCATAGTCGATCAGATGGGAAATGAAAATGCCATCTCCAATAAATTCACATTGACAGGAGCTGCCCACATCCTGCTAATTAAAGATAACTGCCTCTGAGGTTTGCACACCTCAGAGCTAAACAACAGAACGATACTGTTCTTCCATATTACCTTTCTAGCACACACTGTTCCACTAGACATCTCATAGTCTGTTCTCTAGCATGCCAAAACTGTGCTGGCATGCAAATCAAAACACTACATCCATTATTTCCTCTACAAAGCAGCAAACAGTAGGCTCATACAGATTCATACACTATCATCAAAACTGGAAACAGATGTACAATGGCAGTAGCTTGATGTTTGGAGGTTTAAGGGGTCAGAAAATGACCGGAAAACTGGAACATTTGTATTTTTTCTTAAAACTGAACAGTCAGTCTCAGCCAGTGATACAGGTTTTTATGTAATGTGTTATAAGAATCTAATACAACTTTCTGGTGGCTACCTTCTGTATGGCAGTGTGAGCCTTTCTAATAACAAGGTTGTTAGATATGAACCTGATATTAATTAAGGTAGCACACATTATTAGGGTGAAGTAGGGAGACTTTGCATGCTAACCATAACTCTAACTCTAATCCTAACCCTATCCCTGCTGCCCCCTACCTCTAATTCTAACTTTGCACCTTACCTTAGAAAAAAACCCTAACAGTAACATTACCGCTATAGTAGACAGCTTGGGCACACAAAACACATATACATGCAAACAAAGACACATGCACACACACACACACACACACACACACACACACACACACACACACACACACACACACACACACATACATGCACTCTCATTCTACCAGCTTACATAAATTTTACCATAAAACACACACCTGCATGCAAACTCCCAGCCTTACCACAAAGCCACTTACCGACTAATACACTATTTGCAGAAATTGCCTTTTGCCCAGCAACATACTGTATGCATCAATATATATATATATATATATATATATATATATATATATATATATATATATATATATATATATATATTTATTAATGCAAAGACTTCATTCAGTACTTTACTTATTTAGTGTACACAATGTGAATGAGCTCTGCTTGCCTTGCATTTCCTCTAAAGTAGTCATATTCCAGTATCATCCTCTGCATCTCATTCCTGTAATGTCAGAAACATTGCACTCTGCTACTGTTTATTTCCTACTGCTATAATATCTTTTACTCAAACTCTGTCTCTTCTGATTCTAGCAATGCATATTAAAATCTTTCATTCTGTATCCATTGCACTTGCGATGCACTTATAAATATTTGGAAACACAGACATAATGCATCATACAAGATACAAGCCAGATCCTCTGTGATGCAAAGTGCTGCCATGAGAGGGATAGATTAACAAGTTTCAACTCATAATAATGAGAAATGCATTAGAAGCTCAGGGAAATGTACAAACATGTTCTGTATGTTCAGTGCACCATGCATTTCAGCAATAAGCCTTTGCTAGTCCACATTGTAGAAGCAATATTATAACTTATATAGCATTAGATGTCATGGGTGGTACATTGCATATGTTTGTCCCTCTCAGGATCTGCTTGATGGTGTCCCTTCCAGCACTATATCTGTCTATCTGATCCACCAATGGATGGGCTAGTAACAGGCCCATTAATTGCCCAGACAGGGTAATACTTCTATAGTCTTCTAATTTTTTTTTTATTTTTTTTTTTATGATGGTGTGTCCTTCATCAACTTATTAATTCACCTCCAGACATGAGAGTTGGATATGTAGGAACAAGCCAGCTGACCAGTTATGCACCTCCAACAGGCTCCTACTTAACTCTCTCCCCATAGTGGTTAGTGTCTTTCCTGGTATCCATTTCTCTAGAGTGAAACAGTGCACATTTATGCAGACCTCTGGAATGCCTACCTAGCTTACAAATGGCATGAATCACACTGACCTAGTAGCTGCTTACTGCAATTCCCCACGATCCCTTTGTGGCCTAGTAGTACAGCTTATTATGCTACCTCACTTCCTAGGGATAGAGAAGCTGGCACTGGCCACTCACTCTGCTCTACTCATCCACAACTTTTCCAGCACATGACCCAATAAATGAACTCAGAATAACTGAGGTGATATGAAGGCTTTAGCCTTCTGTGTTGTACCACTTTGCATTTATTCTTTCACACTTGTATTATTGCTTCCTTGTTGAAGTCTGGCATGGTGTTCTTATGCTCAATGTCACATATTCCTTTCCTCATTTACTAATCTTTACAATTTCATACTTATGATTTTACTGTGCCTTAGCTGAAGTCAGAATAACAGAGGACCTCAAATCAGCAGGGCAGAAGTACAAGGTAAAATAAATATGTTCTGTTGATCATGTGGTACAGAATTTATATACATTTTTAACCTTATAGCTTAGTAGGTAAAGAACAGTGCACTAAATAAGTACTCACCTAAAGTCCACATGCCCAACAACAAGGCAGAAAGCATGGCAAAATGTGTACCCTATATACAATAAACTTAGTTTTATTTCTATACATGTGGGGATAGTATAATTACTAAGGCTTATAGGAAGGTGTGTGTGTGTGTGTGTGTGTGTGTGTGTGTGTGTGTGTGTGTGTGTGTGTGTGTGTGTGTGTGTGTGTGTGTGTGTGTGCATGTGTGCGTGTGTGTGCTTGTGTGTGCTTGTGTGTGTGTGCGTAGATGTGCGTGTGCGTATGTGAGTGTGTGTGTGTGTGTGTGTGTGTGTGTGTGTGTGTGTGTGTGTGTGTGTGTGTGTGGTGTGCGTGTGTGCATGTGTGTGTGTGTTAAATATTACAAAAAGTGAAGATTCTGGTTGTTAGAATATCATTCACAAATTGCCTTAATAATACACACATACACAGACACACACACATGCATACACGCACACGCACACACACACACACACACACACACACACACACACACACACACACACACACACAGTTAAGTTTTGTGCATGTGGGGGGGGTTACAATGCATTTTTCTTTTACATGCAATAATTGAAGCAGGACTCTAACTATATATATATATATATATATATATATATATATATATATATATATATACACACACACACACACACACAAAGTATATGATTCTGACTGCATTATACTTTAGTTGTATTGTGGGCACATTGCAACATTTAGTATACTTCTTAATGGTGCAAGTATGTTCCTATCATTTCAATGTTTCAGTGCCTGTTAAAGCTTATGACCAAATCATGGGTCACACAAAGAACCCCGTTCCTTCAGTTCTAGTCTTGAAAATTATGTCACAATAATACCTATCTAGTGATGTTCTAAACATTCTTAAATTGTCAGAAAGACTTCTATTGATTGGAATTTTATTCTAGACCCTGCCAGTACTAACATGAAAATAATCCCTTTTAACAAATATATTAAATCTAAGTAGAGTAATATTTTGTTATCCTTAGCCACTTTGTGATAACCATTGAATTTCATTCCTAATATACATCTTTTCATTTTTTGAAAATTTGAAATCCCACATTAGGTCTCATTTTTTTAATCTACAGTATATTGATTGAAGCTTTAATATTACTAATATTTTCCTGCAAGATTTATTCTTCACTGTGTACATCTGTTAAGTATAATATCGCTGTACCTGTTCCAGCTAATTCATGTTTCTGAGTAAAAAATAAATGAAACAGTGTCAGTTTCTATTACTAGTTGGATCATAGTTTCAAACAGGGATGAAAGAAAATGTTTGTTCCTTGAAGACAGAGTACTTCATATAGATCTGATTATGAAATAGTATTTCATAACAGTTATATTCATAGTCATTAGTATACCTCGATATTTGTATCTTAGACCTTTGAAAACATTTTCCCATAAATTATATGGGTATAGCCATTTCTGATTGGCCTTGTAAGTATTTATTTATTTATTGGCGTTTTTTTATTAGCGTCTACCTATTCTTGCAAAGTGTTCAAGTATTTTCAAAACATTTTGGGATCTTTTAATGACAATGTTATATATCTGTTTTTGAATCGTGTATGCATTGTTGCATCTAACATATATCCAAATTTGCCATTTTAGTCATAAAGATTTTACTGGACCCAAAACAGAGACCTGTGGAAAAACCCAGTCAACATGCCTCTAATTCTTACTCAGTATGTTCTGTCCGTTGCCATATTCTCATTAAATTCACAATAATCATTTAAGCTTCAGTTATTCATAACTTGGATAATTACATTTTATAAGATTGCACTGCAAGTCTTTTTAACATTGAAATAGACGATGTTCAAAGAAATCCCATTGTTCAATGCTTCTATGGTCTATGGAGAGTTATCAGATTTTCACTACATGATTTGCCCTGACTGAAACCACTCTGGTAGTTGTCCCTCATTCCAGATCCACTAGGGAGTAATACCTGTAAGGTTACTCTTTCAAAAAATGTACTTCAAATGCAAGGTGGGCCTATTGGTGGATAAGTTGTTGGATCACTGACCATGTCCACCCCCCTTAAAAATTGTATCCTTTTCCCAGATCCTTTCCTGGGAGCATACTTAAACTGCAGCATGTATTGGAATATATAGCTTAACCTTGCTTGCTTATTTCTGATATGAAGTATGCATTTAACCTATGAGACCTACCATGCACTTAGGTTTTATTTTATTAAAAAAAAAAAACATTTACTAGGCTTTCTATGACACCAGGGTAAAGTCCTTTAAATCTACTTCAGAACAGCTCTTAGATGACTTTCCCTTCACCTGCACAACTAAACAGTATGCAAAAATCTCAACAATGGGATGCACATGTACATGTCTCATGACTGTTGCTTAATTTTATGGATGTGACTTCATTATAAGCAGAGTTGTAGTTCATAACATGTTGATATCTAAGGCATATTGATCCAAACCTTACTCTCTGTCTTATACGTTTGAGAGACATTCCTATGTAATAAAGCATTTCTGTCTAATGGGAATTTGTTTTTAAGCTTCAAGTTGTGTCTTTTTCTAGTATTTTTTTCTGAGTTGTATATTTCATCATGGTACATTTGTTTTTACCCTTTCCCTGCCTGATATGCTAAAGGGACATGATCTGAATATAAACTCTCCATTTTTGTGCTCATTGCATTCCAGGATTATTTCATTGCCCTGCTCAGTATTATATTTTACTGGGCATTTTCATTTGCAAAACTCTTTCATACTTCATCTTACAGAGATACTCAGCATCACTATTCTGCTCAGGCCACATTAATTTTGTGGATTAGGTAGGGTTACGGTGCAGGCATTAGGCCACATTAATTTTGTGGATTAGGTAGGGTTACAGTGCAGGCATTAGGCCACATTAATTTTGTGGATTAGGTAGGGTTACGGTGCAGGCATTAGGCCCCATTAATTTTGTGGATTAGGTAGGGTTATGGTGCAGGCATTAGGTCACATTAATTTTGTGGATTATGTAGGGTTACCATACAGGCATTCATCTGTACACCCAACTTGCTTATTGTGGACTAGCTTTATGATTTTCATCCATGGTATTTACTGATGTTCCCTTAACTTTTTCTACATTGCTTATGTACTTACAGATGATTTTTCATAGAAAATACTGCCATTCTTGAGGAAATACAATATGTTACTGTATGCTTGAATGATCACCCTACTGTTCCATCTGGTGATGTCCCTACCTAAAAAAAAAAAAAAAAAAAAAAAAAAAAAACAGTTTCTTTTTATTGTCATCACATCAGATACATCTGTTAGCTTTTTCCCTATATGGCATACTGCTTGTTGATTCTGAAATGAAGACTGTTTCCATGTATTCTGCACCCTTTGTACTTTTGCCTGCACTTCTGATGTGACTAATCTGTAGTAAAGCTCTATGTCATTGTAAAACAAGGACATTCTGTCTGGCAATTAGTACACATGACTAAAATTATAGAATGTTAATGAGCTGCTTCCTAAAATCCAGGGTCGGATTCCCTCCATCTAATGGATACCTCTCGGGAAGCTAGTGCTCTTGGACAATTGAAGAATTGAGTTAGGCTCTTCACTGGTGTCTGCCCTGCAGGCAAGTAACTATCTATTAATATGTAGTGTCACCGTTAACCATAACCCAATATGATCCACTTCAAAATGTGTGCAGAAAGAAAACACATGATCCACAACAATGCATGCTCTGAATGATATGTATAAGAAATATATTAAACATTTTTGTATGTAATTTATATTTTGCCTTTTGATTTTACTGTACATATCATCATCCAGTGTTTGTTTGCTGTGGTCACTGAAAAATATTTTAAACAGAGTTAATTCTAGCTCCATTTCTTCTGACTTATTGCTGTTCTGTTCCTTTCTGCAGTCTGGCAGCAACTACAATTCCCATCTATGCCTTGCAATTCAGACAGTTACCTTTCTTTCCCACTGTAAGTTACCCATTCCTAAATTTGCCATTGCAGCTAAACAGACTTTTGTACATAAATCCAAAGAACTCACATCTACTAACAACACTGAAATATAGCCATTATCTCCACTGTCAATGATCCTGAAAAGTCAAAGCAGCTGTCCAGAAATGACTACTTTGAATTCACCCTGCCAAATAAAAACATGCTGCAGTGGTAGAAGAGCTGTATTCCCTGAGGTAATCCTGCATTTAAGTGATACAGAAACTATTTTTAAACAAAGCTCTTCTTCAAGCCCTAACAGTTAAATGTTTTTTTTTACACTGTTATGTAGAGGGCCTTGGCAGCCTGAGGTAAACACTCTGCTGTTTTCACAGTAAATGCCCTTTTCTGTGTAAGAAACAATTGTCAGCTTAAGGGCATGTGCTTTACATTATGTGACTGCTGTATTCAATATTTAAACTTGATATTAACAATGGACTAACTGAATAATCATGATTACTAGAATCTAGTCAAACATGGTTCTCCAAAAAGGTGTAAATGCTGTAAAACCTATTTTAAATCAAAAGGGGGTATAAAATATCTGTGAACATTGTCTCAAAATTGAATCCCCAAGAGACATAATACATCTTAAACTACAGTATATTACTAATGACTTTGCATGTCAATTCAAGATGGCACTAGAGACCATAAAGGAAGATGTCAATAATGGTTAGACGTAGAAGGCAATCAAATGACATCTAATGCTCTTTCAGTTTTAGTTAGAAGGTTAATCAGTGACTGTAGTAAGGAATAGAAAAAACAAGTGGCAAAAGGGACTGGTACAGGGAACATCTTTACCTCTAGGTACAGTTTAAGAAAAAGAAAAAAATAGAAAGAAAAAGAAAAAGTATCACTGGTTATCAATACCATTACGTGTTAAACCATTCAATTATATAGAGTAAAATATGATGGAAGAGAAAAGGAATACAGTATTGAGAGAATAGCAGAACATTAAAATGTGACTTAGATAAAGGGAGAAATGGAAATTCCCATCAAATTGCAGTTGAATGTTCATTCAATCAGGATGTGGAGAGGGGCACATAATGAAATGAGAGGATCCAAGTAGTGAGGTTGAGACAAGTGTGAATCACTGACAGCAGTAATGCATAACCAAGGAAATGAAGCAAAACAATAAACATGAAGATCAGGCTGAAATCACAAGAGAAAGTTTAGTACAGCAGGATTATCCCCCGGATTCACTATCCTTCCATGCAGGACTAGCTTAGTCCTGCATGGAAGCGGGCATTTAGGAGCAGGACGGCAGCGCGCCATGCATATTAATGATGGTGCGCTGCCTGAGCTCCTAAACTTACACGGAGCATGTACGAGTGCAGGGGGTGTGTCTTAGAGCAGAGCTCTCAGAATATATACACACCTGCAATAAAAAACAGGAGAATATTAATAAAACAATGAGTGAGACTGCTCTAAGGTGTTCGCATACCCCCCAGCAACACCCCCCTCCCCATGTTTACAAGAGCAATAGTTAAAACATTAAATATAAAGATTTTTTTTTTTTCATGAAGCAGATTAAATTTAACTGTAGGTGCGCCAGTTTGCCCATTGCTTAGCTATGGTTAATGCAGCTTAAACGGCACAAGAGGATGAAAAGCAAGATACATGCAAATGAAACAGTACAGCAATAGGGTAGTGGGCAGAGCATTCGCCTTACAAACAGTCATTCCTGGTTTGAGTCCCACTCCAGTACATGCCATTTTCCATGTCAATTCACTTTATGACCAATATTTTTAGTTGCATAACCTACTAAATAAAATATTTTGTGAACTGGAGTACAGCATTAAATGCAGATGTGAGGTGTCATTGTCATAATGTTGTAAAGTCCACAGATAATCACAAGTGCCCCATACAGTAAATGTACACAGAAATCAGGGATACAAATGGAAGGTAAAATGTGTAATGAATGATAACTCTATACAGTTTCCAAATCCTCCACCTTCCCAAGAACCATTAGACATTACTGTCTAAATTAGTGCATTGGTAAGCAGGAGTAACCACTAGTAAGCAAGTGTAAGCATAATTAAACAGTAGTAAGTGGGAGTATGCATATCTAAGCAGCAGTAAGTGAGTTTAAGCCCATTTGTGCGGGGGTAAGAAATGCGCACACAGGTTAAGCAATATTGAGGATAACTCTCTGTAAGCATATTTAACCAGAGGTTAGCATTGCTCACCTTCATGCAAACCTGCTTACAATTGCTTAAAAATGTCTTAATCACTCTGTATGCATCAGCTGCTGTTCTGGCTAAAAACAAAATAAAAAGCCTTTGCAGGTTCTGAAGCCAGGACCCTGTACACTATAGTCACAGTAGTTAACCATTAAGCCATAACAGCAATACACACAGCTAAGGTATCGCCAAAAAGATCCTCATTATAGGGAATTCAAAGTGAACATGTGAAAGGAATCTATATACAATTTTATGCTGCATAACCTACTGCATAACATAAATATGTGAACTGGAGTATTGCATTAAGCCCAGATGTGAGGTGACATTGTAATGAAGTGTTGAAATCCTCTAAAAAACACAAGGACCCCATACAGTGTACGTATACATGAATCATATAAACCAAACACATATATAACATGTAATGAATAATAAATCAATGCCACAATGCAAATATAATTCAACTTAAATGCAAATATAATGCAACTTAAATATTAAGCAATGCTAAGCATTGCACAGCCCAGCTTAGTAGGTGTAAGCAATATGTAGGCCAGCTAACTCAATCTGCCCATTGGTATAACCCTTTAAGCAATGCCAACCTTAGCTTAGCAGGTTTGCCCATAGATTAGCCTTTTCAAAACCATCCAATCATGGCAAAGTGTGGGAAACCGGCCCTATTTAAACCCAACAGGCAGGAATACATCTCATAACTGGTTGTAGCTTTCCCTTGTAGGCACTATGCCTGGAATGGGAGAGGGTGTGTGCTTTCAGGCACAGCAGTGGGGCATCCAGGAATCCAGAGTCATGGCAGGACTCCTTGAGAAAGACCATGACATGAGACTGCTGCAGAGCCAGTACCAGGTTTCCCAATACAAAGTGGAAGCCTGGGACCATCTTGTCCATGACCTCAGCAGTGCCACTGGCATACCCCAAACTGGTGAGCAGGTCAGGCATCACTATGCTGATCTGAAGTGGTGAAAGCGGAATTTCTTGGATCAGTGGATCCAAGAGGCTAGGAAGACAGGGGAGGTCCCAGCCGTGTGTAAGTATCAGCCACTACCTGTTTAATAATTTCCAGCTCATGTATATTATGGATGGGTATGGCCAAATATTCCTATTATGTCTTTCACAGTGGCAAGTGCGTGGGCTATGGACCAGGAGGCCCATGGACGTCGATTGGAGCGGTTGCGATGTGAGGCAGGTTAGTAGTACTCTTGCATGCACTGTCACAGGAAATAAATCTAAAAGTAGTAGTAAGTTAATTGTCTGTATAAAACCTGTATTGTTTAAGACAAGGCGTGTACTGCATAGACCAGAGAACAGGCAGGAAGAGTCTCATATAGGTTGCATGTAAATAAAAGCATAATAGCCTGACAATAAAGGTCTAACTCCTGGACTGCATGTGTTTACTCTGGTATCATATGGTAATGTAGATTTGCAATCACTTAATAGTACTGTTGTATTAAGCACTGTTACCCACACTGTGCTACATAAATAAAATGTGTAGGAATGTCTGTATAAGACTGGTGTAATCCCAAGAAGTCATATAGTACAACTGAGAGAGACATAGAAAGAAAACAGTGAAAAGACAGACATGAAAATCCAAATGACACACTCAACTCAGATGTGAACTGTTGTTTTTTTAGCACATACAGCCATGGTTCGAATCCTGGGAGTGGTAGTAGGCTGCATGCAGAATCATACCTCACAACTGTACAGATATGTCCAGAATGTCCATTAAATCAGCCCATATCTGCAGCCTGTCACCCTGTCCCCCTGGGAAATCAGTGGGATAATCTTAGACGTTTAGGCAGCAAACAAGAAATACAACTGATTGTCAGACATCTATAAGAACAAATCTGTTACTCCAGCAACTCCGTAAAATGTTAAAAAGAGTAATAACCCAAGTATGTCCCATCTACACCCCCATGTTGTCAAGCAGTGAACAGAGTGTATACAGTAACAGAGTGAGATGTATGTGCATAATAGTAATGTGTAATCTGGTAATTTGTGTGGCAACATTCAGGTAGTGCTAACAAACATTGCTCCCACAGGTCTGTCAGATACGAACACTGTGCCCAGAAATAAAAGATTGATACCCTGTACTGGTACTGTGTACTCTGTTATTGTATGGCATTGTTAGTGTTGCAGTTGCTCTGAATAATAAGGTATCAGCCATCACTGTCACCCACACTGTGCTACATAATATAACTGTCTAGGAAATCCTGTATAAGAATGTTGCAATACAAGATCAGAATGTAAAACCACAGGAGAATTATAGATAGAAATCAGATAAGAGATGCACAGCAATATTTATATAGCACACACAACTGTGATGGACAGTGTTTTATTGTTAGCACTCACAGCCATGGTCCGAATCTTGGTAGTGGTAGTAGGCTGCATACAGAATCATACCCCACAACTGTACAGATATGTCCAGAATGTCCAGTAAATCGGCCCATATCTGCTGGCTGTCATCCTGTCCCCCTGGCATATCAGTGGGCTAATTTCTGACAAATAGGCAGCATTTCATGTCATATAACTGACTGTCAGGTCTGTACATATTTGGAAAGTGTCAATGAAAACAAACCTGTCATTGTATAATTCACTAAAGGTTTAAGAGGGCAATAGTCGAAATATGTCCCGGTTCACCTGCATGTGGTCAAGACATGCATGAGTGGGTGCAAAAAGAGATGGACAGGTAGGTGCATAACATCAACATGGAATCTGGGAGTATGTGTAGAAATAGTTAGTTAGTGTTAACAAACAATACATTCATAGGTATACCAGGTAAAAGGTGTATACTGCAGGTAAAACCAGTTCATGTATATAGTTGTCGACAGCCATACCACTGTCCAAAGTAAAGCAATAGGGTAATGTACTAATACTTATAAGGTACAGATAACAGCACTGACTAGGAAAGTAATGCAAACTACAGGAATATATTAGTTGTTAATTGACATATTTCTCCCCCCCACCATATCTGCAACAATAAACTAAATAACCAACTCAATTGGTATGTGTTGACTTAACTCTAATGTTGGGACATATGTCCTATTGTTTGATAATTATTTAAATCTTTTTCTATGCATGTTCTATGTTGAAATGCTCCCACATTGGTGGCATGGTGCCATCAATGTACCTGCATGCTGTTGTAATTACCACTGTGGTCCCATAAATGTATGTGTTCTGTTTGCTATGCAATGGTTCCATATCTGGTGTTCGGGTTAATGTGAATATCTATGCATGCTGTTACACCTAATCCTGGAATGTGTTGACTATTACTAACCCACATATGTGGATAAAATTTAAACACCATAGCATGTATGGAAATGCGGGTCCCAGCAGACCCACCTGCCCCACCTCAGCTGGCTGTGGCACCAGGCACCAGCATGTCTGGGTCCCAACCTGGGACCACCTCGTCCATTGGTCCTGCACCACCTTTGGGTTGAACTGCCTCAGGGGATGGGGCTTGCCCCCTCAGGAGCCGGCGTGGATAGGAACCTGTCACCTGTTGCCAGGTCTGAGTCGTGGTGAGTAGCGAGCTCAACAGGGAGGTTGGAGATCTGCTACACCAGCTTGAGGGCCGTGTGTCACGACTAGAGGGTTGGGCTGGCTCTCCAACTCAGCCCCCAGCACAGCCACCTTCAGGGTTGTGGAGGTGCAGTGGTGACTGCCCATGGGTGGGGACCTCAGTCCCACTGATTCCACTAGGGAGCTCATGGGCTTCCAGTTTCCCAACATCCGTGCCCATCAAGGTGTTTACCCGGTGTTTACCCCCAACATGTGTCATATACCATCTCTGTTTGTGTCTTATTTGTCTTGTCTGTTAACCTACCCAACCTACCTCCCCAAATATACCTACTATCCCTGTCCAACATCCCAGTCTTACTTGAAAAAAAAGGGCAATCTGTTCCCAAAAAAAATATCTCGCCCCATACATAGCTGTCCATTTTGCACACGTGTCCACTCGACACATGTAATCTGTTCTAATTGGCTTAACGACATATTATTGTTGTCCTCACCCTTCTCTCAGGGGTATGAGTGTCCAAATCTGCCTCCAAATTCAGTGTATATGCACAGCTGTTGCTGTAAAAGAAATGGGCAGCTCTGGACCTTCCCTACACCCTTACTGCACATCCCTAGCTATTTTTCCTACCGTCTTTCCCTCTTTGTGACACTTTTTCACTACTTTCCTATCAACCCTTTTTTCTTTTCTTTTAAAGAAATTAGTGTGGGGGTAATTGGGAGTAAAAAGTTGAGCGTAAGAAACTGTAACCCGAGGTTAATAGTGCTTATGTCCATGCAAACCTGCTTAGAACTGCTTAAAAGTGACTTAACCACTCTGTATCCAATGGCCCCTGTTCTGACCAGCAACAAAATAAACAGCCTCTACAAGGCTCGAACCAAGGACCCTGCACAACATAGCCAAAGTGATTTATCACTAAACCATCCAAAAACAAATGGTTCTGCCACCAATTCTACTTAAAAACACTTGAAACTTGAAAACTTTATAAAATATACAATGATAAGATAAAACAAAATAAACACACTGGCTCATAAACCGGATAAACGCTAGATTTCAATCCCTAAATGTTTGCCAGTGAAACTTCCTCTTAAATACCTTCATTTCCTAGTGTTCACTCACTTAGATGCATTTAGTAACCATAGCAACATAGACACCCTTTAAAGTATGTCATTTTTCAGATCAGTCACCAGGTCTGAATGCATTTGTCCCTTTAAAACTTGCACTAAAAGTCAAAACTCTTCAGCACTCAAAATGACATAATTTAAAGGGTGTGTATGCTGCTATGGTTACTAAATGCATCTAAGTGAACACTAGGAAATGAAGGTATTTAAGAGGAAGTTTCACTGGCAAACATTTAGGATTTGAAAAAGGTATTATACTGAAAGCGCTTATCTGGCTTATGAACCAATGTGTTTATTTTTTTTTTATCTTATCATCGTATATTTTATTAAAGTTTTCAAGTTTCAAGTGTTATTAAGTGGAATTGTTGGCTGAACCATTTGTTTTTGGAGTGTTATATCTTGATGCGCTCTGCCTTTGGTGACGCTACTTACTTTTTGTTTTGCCTTATCACTAAACCATGTCAGATATACATAACTCTGATCTTTTTACAAACATATTATCCAAAACAGGCATTTCACAGTAGAGGAAATGTATTTAAATATGTAGATGCATGTGTGTGTGTGTACATATATATATATATATATATATATATATACGTATATATAAATATATATCTATATCTATATAGATATACACACATATATATATATATATATATATATATATATATATATATATGTATATATATATATATATATATATATATATATATATATATATATATATATATATATAAAACTATATATGTATGTACAGATATATATCTATACATATAAAAGAGAACATAACAAATACATATATGACCAGAGGCACTGTTAATGGGGGTAAGGGGGTTCAAGCCAAAAATGTCTTGTACGTATTGATATTCCCTCCACACAGCCAAACAGGTCTGCTCTGCAATAGAATGCCAACTGTTGCAAGTCCCATAACCAGGGCCTGACACAACATGGGCACAAGATGTTAACAGTAATCCATCCCACCTGTATAATTTTAGGCTGGTATCAATAACATATCATGCAGTACAGTCTGGCTACAATGTGGAAGCAATAAACATTCCTAATATACATATACACAGACACATTTATGCAAATATATATATATATTTATATATATATATATATATTTATATATATACACACACATTTTATATATATATATATATATATATATATATATATATATATATATATATATATATATATATATATATATATATATATATATATATATTTATATATATATATATATATATTTATATATATATATATATATATATATATATATATATATATATATATCTATATATGTAACTACACATACAGACACAGAGATATGTATAGGAAGATACATATTTAGAGGGTGCACACCATATGGAACAGCTAGTATGCCTAGATTTGCCACCTTACCAACTTAACACTGTATGAGTCACCCATACAAAAGCCAATTGTTGCCCGAAACATGTACCCACAAAGCGGTCAAAGGATATAACACCAGACACAGGTTTGCATACATGAGAAGCTTTATTTGTGTACTATTACAGTTGTATATGCCATGTCATATAGCTGTTTAAACTCTGAAGTACATATAATCAGACTAATACACCTCTTAAACAGATAAATTAATACAGTATTCCAGATAGCACTACATAAGTTGCTGTCCAGGCCAAGGCTTTCAAATAGTATGACAGTAAAGACAGACTGGGCCACAGGATAACAATAAATCAACAATAAGTAATGCAGATGTATAGTCCAGCAGCTGCTATCTACTCTCTGTACACAATCTCAACGGGTAAAGACCTCAGTTGACACAATGGGATGTATCTGTTACATAACAATGTATGACTGAAACCATCACAATCACACTGACAAACAGAACAGTCTGTAGGGCAAGGAGCAGTAGGCCTGTGTTTACCCAAGGTTGATTGTATGGTAATGTATATCGAGATACCTTAAGGCAGCTCACCCCTGATACGCCTCATGTATTGTAACAGCCTGGGTTAGTTATGGTGTGTGTGTCCAATAGCCTGACATATAGGGCCATATACCACTGTTACATGCATTGGCCTTTGGACTGCATAAGGACACACATGTATTGTGCAGATGAAACCCACACATATATGGCCCCAACCCCACAATATATGTGGGAACCACAACAGCAGTGGAATGATGTCAGGAATGGCAGCATGACAGACTCACAGGCCACTACATAACAATCCCTGACAAGCATGGCATATGGGCAAAGCCTGGTATGTAGGTAAAGGACAGAGGCTGAAACACAGGCCCATATGTGAAATAGTGTTGTTATACGCTAAGCAAGTCCCTGCTGATACATGATAGTCTGCAACATACCCTTAGTCAGGAATATGAAGTCAGAAACACAAATGAATGTAGCCATGTACTGATAGCAATCAACACACACACAGCCAGTGATATATCTGACACAAGACTTGTGTGGTGGACAGGCAAAACATAACATGCACACCTCTGGCCATCAAGTGAATAGGCACACAGTTGAGAGCTATGCAGACAGACTGCATTCCATCTTAAACTAGTATGTACACACAAACCCTGTAACATTGGTGCTATGCAATGCATACAACAACAGTACTCACACTCTGTAGTTCTGGAACTTCATATAAATATGTAGCTGGCCTGAGTGTCTGAGTCCTCTTGTAAGAATTATTGCTACCTGCTGTCTGTAACACTGCTACCTACACACAGGAAAGGTGTCCACCATACAGGACAGGTAAAAAGACCACGCCCACATGGTATAGTGATTTACAGTACTGGGTTGCCATGACAGTGGTAATTGTAAGTACTACACAGCATGATGCATGCAGGTAGCAAGTGGAGGACACTGATAACTGCACTGAGGTGGTTCCACCTGAAGGTAGTGCTGGACCAGTAGATGAGTTGACCCCAGACTGGGTCCCACATGTGATGTGGCCTTGTAACATGGCCATATGAGGTGGGAGAGGTGGTTCTGATGGCAACTATTCCCTAAACATGCTACTGTGTCACTGTTATAGAACATTTGTGGGTAGTACTAGTCTACACAATCCCAGAACATGTCCAACAACATGCATAGATATCCCCAATAACACAGAATGACAGATGTGCAGCAATCACATAACAAGCATACCAAATGTATATATGGAACCATAGTGGCTCTGACAATGGCATGCAGGTGAAATAGTCTGTAACAGGCCAGCAATGATAGTGTCCACACAGGGAACATGGCTACAAACACATAGCACAAAGTGTGGTACAATACAATATATGTCCCACTGGTAAGTAAGCTGTAGCTATACCTACTGAGTTGTTTGAACAGTTTGTTGTCACTGATAGGTGGGGGGTGACATAGATGTGTATTAAGAACTATGGTAACTTTGCTGTATGAGTAGCTCAGACCTGTTTCCATCTTTATGTCTTTCAGTGAATATGTCCCATGGCCACCTACCCACGTGTTCAGCGGCAGAAAACGAGGTGCTAAACTACCTAATCTAGCACTATCCTGTCCTGTTTGGCAGGGCTGCCCAGTGAGCAGGAGGAGCAGACCACCCTGTGGAATGACCTAGTCCACAGGGTCAATGATATCAGCCTGCATAACAGCAGTTATGAGCAGGTCCGGCATTATTGTTCTGACCCGCTTCGCAATACCCATCGGTGTGCTGCTGCTGCAGTCTGGGGGGATCACCTCGCAACTGGGGGGGAGTCATGCCATCCATCCCCCCAACACGTGCTGAGGAGCTCCTCACCAACCTCATGGCACCTGCCCATCTGCACACCCAACAGGCAGACAACATTGTGGAGATGAGTGCTACCCACACACTGGCTGAGGAGCGTGCAGGTAGGGCCATGGGGTACATCAGTAGACCACTGTTGCATATGCACCCACATCTGTACAAGTAGATCATGCATATCTGACATGTTTTATATATATATATATATATATATATATATATATATATATATATATATATATATATATATTGTTTGTTACTGCATAGTAGTAATAAACATATGTGCTTATGTGGTAATTTTGTGGACTTGTACTGTTGATGTACTGTAATGTTGCACCCACCCTGTAGCAATGCCACAGCTGTGACCACTGACATCACATCTCTCACACTCTTATGTAGATCCCTCTGGTATACAACCAAGGCAGCAGCCTGTAGCTGGTGAGTATGGTTTATGTTGATGCATGCCAGTACACTGGGCATGTAATGGCTATGGTATATTCCATGCACACATCTAACACACCCACCCATAATGCATACTGTACATGTTCATGTATTTTTGATGTTAAATGCACTGCATCACAGTGGTGACCATTACGGGGTATCAGAAGTTATGTCAGACACCTGCAAGATAACTAACAACCTGTCATTGCAATATGTGTCCACAGGGATTAACATAATGGTCAACCCACACACACCTACATACACTGGGTCATGACACAGTGTGCTCCGATGCCTGTCTGTGTATTGGGACACATGTGTGTCTGGGCGTACAGACGTGAGCCAAAAGGGTACCATACACTGGAACAGCATGTAACATCAGATAGAAGAAGACTATGAACAATGGCATCTACCACAGTCTGTGCACAGCCCAAGGTACATATGCACAATACACATACTGTCGACAATCACCGTAAGTACACATACCCCAGTACTGTGCACACAACCACAGAATGCCCAAGTTATGTCCACAGAAACAACCCCTACTATACATAACATGTCTAGCAGTCTGATAGCTGACTGGCTTGTTATTAGGTATGATGTCAATAAATATGGTGTACAGTACATATGCACCTCTAACTGAATGACATATGTACAAAGGTTGACAGATTTGCGGCTGGAGCTACAAACACTGGCCCAATATTGGCATATTGCTGTGATAACCTCATACATTTACTGTTGTACCAGGGTTTGTTGTGACATATGTCCTATAAGGGATATGAAGTCAGGAACTCTCATGGCTGTCAACATGTACTGACTGCAATCCTCACACTGTGCTTCTGCAGTTCACAAATTGATGTTCTGTGAGTAACACCAGAAACAAAAGGCTCCACACACTGCCCAGTCAGTCAGTCAGCAGATATCCCTACAGATAGGAGTTTCCTCAAACACTTAACACTGTCATAACAAGTATTAAATCATGTAGACCAGCCATATCCACACACACCCTGTTAAACCAACATTACTCCACATGCAGAAGAGCAATACGTACATTCTGTAGTCATGTTTGGCACATCCCCCTTCTGTCTGTTGGCCTCTTTCCACAGTGTATGTTCTTCGAGGTAAATCTCAATACCATCTGTGATGCTGTTTGCCAAACACCAAATGTAGGTCCTGCTCACAGTGAATGAAAAGCCCCAACACAAACATGATGTTCCTAGATATTGTAATGTGTTCCCATGCAATTGGCTATGGGAATGCTACCACAGCTGTTCCACATGCAATCAGCTAGAGGGGGACTGCAATTCATGCAGAGGCCATCAGCTGACATGAGCATCATTTACAAAACACAAGCTGCTGCCTAAGCAAAACAGGTGTACTTCTCCACATCCACCAGAGTGGGTGTAAGAGAGACAAACAAAGACAAAGTAAGTCAGGGAGATGGTGGGAGAGTGAAAGATAAGCATGTTTGTGTCACACACCTACCAGTACAGGGTTTTAAACCCATGGCTGACTATGTACTGCTAACATATGTCTATGCAGTTATTGCACGCACCACATAGCTTACATGTTGGGGAGCTGTCCAAAGGTATATGATGGTGAGTGACATCTGCAACAATGATATAGCAGTGATAAGGTAGGTGTAGTACACATGCCTGTCCACATGAACAGGTGTCAATGTCTACACAACCACACTCTGTCAGGGACTCACACACATTGACACACTTGGCAGTATCGGGAATAGACTTTCTAACTAGCTAGTTTGCCATAATACACTAACGCACAGGTATCATATGCACTACAGGGATATATGGATGATATATGGGCAAAGGGTATGTGAAGGTGTCTGACATCAGACAGCATGCATCAGTAGGCCAATGGGAGTTGTAGTGAGTGTGAATTTGGTTGAAAGCATCTTACTCCACACACATACACACACACACACACACACACACACACACACAGACACAGGGTGCCAGTACTGACATGCATAGGTGCTTTGCTTCACGAGTGTGTAGGGGTTGACTGTGCCAGAAGGCTATACAGGGCTAGGTGAAGGGTATACCTTTGCATCAAGCCACATGACAATGGTCTGCAGTGTGGCTCAGGGGTGTAGTGTCTGGATTGGACCACACAGGTGGGTACTGTATTCACCATCCCGTCCCCTGGGTTACTATGGTGTGTGGCCAGTGTTGTGTAATGCTTGCCATTTATGTGTTCTATTGTCTATGACATGGACGGTGTCTGGGATGTGCACATGCTCCACATGCATGTTCAGTGACATTCAAAATCCGCAGCCAAGCAGCAAGTAAAACTCCAGGAGATGAATCCAGTCACAGTACACAGCTTTTATTAAACAGTAGTTTCAGGTTAAGCGCTTTCATCCATGTATACAGACCTCCTCAGAACATACTCCCAATACTTCCACACCCTTAAATACATAAAAGTTCCCGCCTTTTTCCACAATCATTCAATTAATCCCATTTATTAACACAATTAAAGGCTTAAGAATACTTTAAAAGTACTGTATAATATATCAAATTTAGTTATATTACAATCAATAACATATAAAAAAATGTATATTGAAAACTACAATATACCAGCATTGTTATTATTATAAAACAATACTATAAAATTTTAAAAACATCAAAAGGTCTAGCAATTGCTATGCAATTATATCTCTTGTTATTACCTATATGTAAAAATTGTTTGGTTTGCTAATATATAATATGAAATGTAAACTACTGCTGGAGCAAATATATGTCAAATATGAACATATACAAGACTGTATTTTACCTATAATCCATAATATGTTATTCAGCTATACCCTCACTAGGGGTTTAGTGGGGATCATTTCATTTAATCTAGGTGGTATAGCTGAATTTAGTCTTATCTGCCATCTCACTTCCTTATCACCCACTATAGCCTTAATGTTACCCCCCTAGGATTAGGTCTCACTATTTCTAATATGGCAAATTTGAAACCTGTACAACCTTGGTTATTCATTAAATGCCTTGATAATGCATTGTTGGTATCTAGTTTTCTAATGCAATACAGATGGTCATATATTCTATTTTTCAGATGTCTGTCCGTTTTCCCTACATAATAGTTCAAACATGTATTGCAAAGAGCTAAATAAATCAGATGTTGACTCTGACAATTCCCATGACAAAACTTAACATTGCTTTTAATATTGTTTTTCAAGATAATAGAAGTCTCTTCATAAATATAACTCCAATAACTACAGTTACCACATTTTTTAGTACCTGTCTTATTGCTGTTACTATTCTTCTTGGAATTGTATTTTAACTCTATTATTCTCTTTATGTTGTTACCTGTTTTGTATACATAGTGTGGTCTACTGGGTATTTTATCTTTTATAATACCATCACTTGTTAGTATATTCCAATTAGTACTGATGATATCCTTCACCTCTTTACTATATTTGCCATATTTCAATATGCAAGCTTTAGTATATTTATCATCCATCTCTCCCTTAGTTGTATTAATGTTTTTATTTTTGCTTGTCACATGGGTATTGCTTAAGCCTATGCCTAATAAAGGGGGATATTTCCGACCCCATTTATTTGCTACATAAGTGGTTATATCATAAATCATGTCACTTGGATATCCCTTCTCTTTAAATAACCTACTGATGAAATTAAGTTCACTTATCATTACTTCCCTTGTTGTTGTCATCCTCGCTGCTCTTATACATTGTCCTTTTACTATGCCACGTTTAGTGTGGTAGGAATGGGCGCTATCAAAATGAAGGTATCCATTACTATGGGTGTCTTTTCTATGTATTCGAGACTGGAATGATTTCCCATCATTGTATATATAGACATCTAAATAATTAATACCCTTTGTGTCCACCTGGTGTGTAAACCTAAGGTATTCTGTTGTTTGATTTATATAATGCACAAAGTTAGTCAACTCTGAAATTTCTCCTTGCCAAAGAATGAAAATATCATCCAGGTAACGGACATATGTCTTAATATACTGCATCCAATTGGAATTGAGAACAAATTCCTCCTCCCAGTCTAGCAAGACTAAATTGGCATACATGGGGGCACACGCTGCCCCCATAGCCACACCTGTTGTTTGTCTATAATATTCACCTTCATAATAGATATAGTTATAATCTAATACTATATCCATGAATGCTGTAAGCAAGGACACATCTTCCTTAGATAGTCCACTGTACTTGTGTATACCACTAATAAATCTATCCAAGCCATCATTCTTAGGGATACAGGAAAAGAGATCCTGGATATCAATAGTGACAAAAATCAAGTCTGGATTCCACATTTCTTGTTTAAATAGTCCCAAGAATTCCCAGGAATCTTTTATAATATGTCCAACAGTGCTATACATATGTTTCAACTTGAAATCTATATATTTACCAAACGGGAAGACCTTACTATTACTTCCCGATAGTATGGGTCTAAAAGGGGGGCCCAACAAATTTTTATGAATCTTAGGGATTCCTTTAATAGTTGCCAATATGGGGAAATCTACCTTAAGGAATTTATACAGGTCCTCATCTATTCTATTATCAAGTAAATATTCTTCAAGATAGGAATCTATTCTACTATATCCTATGTTCACTTGGTTAAGTGAAGACACTTCATAATGGGCAGGATTGTTAAGCAGTTCAAATATCTTAACATTATATTTATCTTGGTCACAATTTTTACATATAGGTAATAACAAGAGATATAATTGCATAACAATTGCTAGACCTTTTGATGTTTTTAAAATTTTATAGTATTGTTTTATAATAATAACAATATTGGTATATTGTAGTTTTCAATATACATTTTTTTATATGTTGTTGATTGTAATATAACTACATTTGATATATTATGCAGTACTTTTAAAGTATTCTTAAGCCTTTAATTGTGTTAATAAATGGGATTAATTGAATGATTGTGGAAAAAGGCGGGAACTTTTATGTATTTAAGGGTGTGGAAGTATTGGGAGTATGTTCTGAGGAAGTCTGTATACATGGATGAAAGTGCTTAACCTGAAACTACTGTTTAATAAAAGCTGTGTACTGTGACTGGATTCATCTCCTGGAGTTTTACTTGCTGCTTGGCTGCGGATTTTGAGTGTCTAGTTGGAACCCAGGATCCACTTTCGTAATGTTCAGTGACATGTGGAACTGTACCTGGGGTGTCTGGCCCATGTTGTGTACACATATTGTTATCATCAGATGTGCCAGTCCTGGCTTCATGAGGTGGTAACTGGTAATGGACACCAGGTTGACCCTGCACCTACACTGATAGCATGATACAGGTACTCCTGGTGTCAGTGGCATCTGTCCATACAAGGCATGTGTTTATGGCATGGTATGTCCTTGGTGGGTCACATTTGATGGCACATGAAAAAAACAGCTAAAACAACCATAAAACAATATTTGTTATTGTGTACATAAAAATTGTTACATGTCACTAATCAACATGAATAAATTTCAGTTGAATGTCATAAATGCATGCACTTGTGTATAGGGGGGGGGTATTTGTGTGTATATAACAAACACAAAGACTGCCCCAAATTATATGTCTAGTCACCTGAGTATTAGCCTTGTGTTAACACTTTAAACTCTTCAGTTTCATGACACATGCCAAAGAGCATACATTGTTCAACCCTGGTGTCACATAGGGCCTAGTTCTAAGCTGCCAAATTAGGTCCTTCACCTCAAGTTTTAAGCTTAATGGACCGCCCCTGATGTCAAATTCAAGAGTGTACAAGCATATTTACCACATTAGGAAAGCCAAAACAGACAATGCTCTCGCAAAACATGTGGTAGAAAACCCTGGTCATTCCCTCACATTCAGGGTGATTGACCACATTGAATTTGACATCAGGGGCAGTCCATTAGGCTTAGAACTTGAGGTGAAGGAGCTGATTTGGCAGCTTAGAACTAGGGCCTATGTGACACCAGGTTTGAACGACATATGCTCTTTGGCATGTGTCTTGAAACTGAAGATTTTAAAACATTAGCACAAGGCTAATACTCAGGTGACTAGACATATAATTTGGGGCACTCTTTGTGTTTGTTATATACACACAAATACCCCCCCCCCTTATACACAAGTACATGCATTTATGACATTCAACTGAAATGTATTCAGGTTGATTAGTGACATATAACAATTTTTATGTACACAATAACAAATATTGTTTTTTGGATGTTTTAGCTGTTTTATTCATGCATATTTATGTATTCTTTGTATATGTACATATGAATTTGAGTATTAAATCAATAGGAATGTGTATATACATTTTTTACACAATTGTTTATACAATTTTTAGGTACATGTGTTATAGAAATGAGAATTGTATCAGGTGATATGGTGTCATGTGAGGTGACTGAACATGTGACTATAAATCTGATTTTAAATATGGCTACCATTCTTTTAACTAGTGTCTGATGAAATTGAGTGTAAGAATACTTGATGAAAGCACTTACCATAATAGTTTAAGAATTACTGTTGCCTGCCTATTTTTTGTTGTTTTTCAGTAGTTTGTTTGCAGTTTGACTTTGACATTGTAAGCTTTCGCTTACATAGAGTTGATTAATCACTGTTCACTTTTTTAAGCTTTTGGTGATCTAATATAGACCTGTATGATCTATAAGCCAAACGTGGAGACTGAATAGAAACATTTGGAGACTGAAGAGAAACTGCAGCATTTGGTGCCTAAAGAAAAGAAAAAGCAGCGTCAGCATGAAAAGGAGATACTGACTGTTCATCAGGGTCAGGGAGGTAATAGGAAAAGAAATAACTAATCCCCAGATGCAATAAATGTTGGTAAATTTCTTCCACAATTTAAAGATTATACTGATTTTGATAGTTTTATTCATATATTTGAAAGGGTATGTAAACAATATGATGTTGACCAAGAGTTCTGGGTACGGTTCCTGACACCCTTACTCTACCCTAAAGTTGTAACTGCTGTTTCTAAATTGTCTGATACTGACTGTTTAAATTATTAAAATGTCAAACAATGTTTGCTACACTGTTTTAAGTTAATACCTGAAGCTTACAGAAAAAAGTTCTGTGGTCATAGATGCAAGGCAGATGAAAGTGTATGTGATTATATTGCTGAGTTAAGCACATATTTTCATAGGTGGGTGAGTAAGTGTCAAGTCACCACTTTTGAAATGCTGGCAGACCTTTTGGTGAGGGAGCAAGCCCTTAATACTTTCCATAAGGACATGAGAATCTGGTTGGCAGACTGAAAATGTAACTTTGCAGATGTGCTGGGGAAAAAAGGGGATCTTTACTTAATAAGCAGGGCATCACTGCATAAGAAGGGGATACTCACTGCTGCACATGGATATAATGAAACCCATGGAGGGCAGCCTAAATCACCCTGGCAGAGTCTACCAGTAACAGGGGAGCCACTAGTCCAGTTACATGGCCAGGATCAATGGTTAGATGTTTTAAATGTAACCAGAGGGGCCATGTAGCATACAAATGTCCACTGAAGCAAGGTGGGGAACAAAAGGTGAAGGAGCCAGTAAGTGGGAATAACCACCTGCCAGTGGTAAGTTGTCTTTAGACAACCGAGGTAACAAACTATCACCAGAGTTTGTATTCTGTCTTAATGGATGGAATACAGGTCACTGCTAAGAGAGAGACAGCCTCTGGCATAACCATTGTGAAACTTGCAGTGGTTAAAGAAGAGCAGTAATTGCTTGGAGAGTCCACACGAGTAAGAGCTTTAGGAGGGACCCCATTCCAAAAACCTTTGGCCAGGGTTCACCTTGACTGGGAGGGTAGAAAAGGGAATAAGCAGGTTGTTGTGTTTGAGGATATCCCTGCAGATTTCTTAATAGGGAATGATTTTGATAATGTGGTACCTTGTGTGCATGCAGTTACACACAGTTAGGCTTGGAGACAGGCAGGTAGGTCTGGTAGCCTGGGGGGCAACCAGACAGTCCCCATGTCTGAAGATGGGGCTGGTGATGTGGTTATTTCAGGGAGGGAGCTACCTAGTAGCAGTAAGCCTGAAAGTGATCCACAGCTGCTAGTAGTTACTGATGTTCCTGTGGACAAGGTGACTGCAAGGAAAGAGGTGAACAGTAATACCCAGGATGACAGGGAGACACCAATGTCAGAAGATACTAGGCTTCTTGTGGAATGGGAGCTGGGAAGAGTCACAAACGTAGAGTTGAGGCAGGCACAGCTTTTAGTCCCTACCTTATGAGGCTTCATGGAGGTAACTAAGGATGCAACTGATGCTCCAGGAAAAGGGGAGTCTGTATATTGGAACAAAGGGTTACTGTACAGAGAGTGGACCCCTGAGGGAGAGAAAGAGGGTGAGGTACTACAGCAGTTGGTAGTGCTCAGATCCTACCATTTTGCACTTCTACTCATAGCCCATGATATCCCATGATATCCCTTTTTCAGGTCATATGGGTATAAAGCACACTAGGAGTCATATTATACGGACATTTTATTGGCCTAGGATTGCAAGGGATGTAACAGGGTACTGAAGTATGTGTGAGCAATGCCAAAAAGTAGGCAAACTTGGAGACAAGGCCAAACCTCTGTTGACGAATTTGCCTGTGATTGAGGAGCAGTTTCAGACTGTAGCTATGGATATTGTGGTACCTTTGAGTATGCCAAGTTCCACAGAGAAGTATAGCCTGGTGGAAGTAGATTGTACTACCAGATACCCCAAGGCAGTGGCTTTGTGCTCTAGCAAGGCAGAGAAGGTGGCAAATTCTTTGTTAGAGATTTCCAGCAGGGTAGATTTCCCAAGAAAAATACTGTCTGACAGAGGAGACCTGCTCACTTGTCTGAGGAAATGTTGTGGGGTGAAGCACCTAAAGAATACTCCCTACCATCCACAGAATAATGGTCTTGTGGAGAGGCCATGCTGCAGGCATTTGCAGACCACTTTAAAAGACAGTGGAACAGATATGTTTTCCAGCGACGTTTTACATACAGAAAGGTACCCCAGGAATCCATAGGTTTTTCACCCTTTGAGTTACTGTATGGGCATATGGTGAGGGGCCTTTAGATTTGATTTGTGATGAGTGGGAGGATGACTGTGAATTCCACAAGGAATCTGTTGTGACAAATGTCCTAAACCTCTGGACAAGGCTTAGGGATCTCATGGGCTTGACCCAGGAGAACCTAGCAGCAGGCCAACAGCAGAAAAAGATCTGGTATGACAGGAATGCTTGATCCCAAGAGTATTCTGTGGAAAGGCAGGTTATGGTGCTCATACTTTTTAGACAACTAGCAACAGGCAGCTTAGGAGGGACCCTTCAAATTGGTAAGGAAGGTCAGTGACATCAATTACATGGTAAACATGCTAGGAAGGAGGCAGGGGCACAAATTGTACTATGTTAGCATAATGAAGCCTCAACATGTCGGGGGAGGTCCTGGGCAGACTGCAAAGGGCAGGGTTACCCTTTATGCCCAATAAGTGTTAGGTGGGTATGCAGAGGTCTCTTACTTTGGACAAAGAGTGAGGAGTAGTAAGATTAGGCCAGAACCTGTTAAGATGGAAGCTATTCAGGCTTGGCCTGCTCCAGTTACCAAAAAACAACTCAGGTCATTCTTGAGGACAGTAAGGTACTATAGAAAATCTATTCCCAATTATAATACAATTGCTGCTCCCCTCACAGATCTGACAAGGAAAAAACAGGCCAGATAAGGTAGTGTGGACACCAGCCTATAAGCAGGCATTTCAAAAGCTTAAAGGGGCTTTGGGAGGATGCCCTGTACTACCCAGTCTAGATTACAGCAATGCCAATGTAAATGGATTCTAAAGACAGGGTGTAGGTCAATGTATTCCCAGACAGGTCTCTTTCTCTCAAGCAATGTTTTTCCAGCGTCACTTGAAAAACTAGCTTGAATCTTCAAAGGGGGGGGGGGTGATATGAGATATTGCCAGCTGTACCAGAAGTAAGACAGTGCATATGTGGCATATGCAAGCATGGCTGGCTGAAGTTTTGTAAATAATCTTATATCATTTGACTGTCATTGATTTGTACAGATGTTTGTATTAAAAATGTATTTGTAAAAGTTGCTTATGTTAAAAATTCTGCAACAGAATCATAACAGAGTTCTGAATATGAACTGCACCAGAGTCTGGTGATTAGATGTGACATTCCATAACCAGCTGAAAGACGGAACTCTGGCAGTAGTAGTTTGCTTTTGTTTTTGTTATTCTTGGGAATATGATAGAAAACATCTATGTCAGTTATCACAGTTCAGTTGTTAGCTGTTCAGTAGTTGTTACTTGTAGAATTCAATGTGTGGAGTATCTCATCTTGCCTTGTGGAAGCAGAACATCTTGACTTGCGATACTAAGTGAGTTAACTAGGGACAGTTTCTCTTTAGTTTAGTTAGGAAAAGTACCATGAGATTAGTTCAGTATTTCTTTTCTGCATGTGAGATTATGTTCAACTGTGTTATTTTATATTTCCTGTGACTGAAAACTTTGATGTTTATTGCAACAAAATATTAAGTATTTTCCTGTTTTCTATTTTTATTACCCATTATTAAATATTTTTAAACCTTTTCATTGTGGCTGGTCTTTTGGTGAATATTTTTATTATCTTCAGAATACCTGTGCTAATTTCCGTGTCACTGTGACCACTCTAAAAAGCCTTACTGCTTCAGTCACACTCTACCTTTTTTATCAGTATTAATTTGACACATTATAATTGGTTACACTTTGTAAGAGCTTTAGATTATTTGGCTTTTGGCAGCTACTCTGTAATCTGGAGAGAGCGGACACAGCTGGTGAATGTGTGGTGTGTGTGTGTGTGTGTGTGTGTGTGTGTGTGTGTGTGTGTGTGTGTGTGTGTGTGTGTGTGTGTGTGTGTCTGAAAAACAGATATTCAAGTGTGTGTGCCAGATGCTTGGAACTGGGACACAGTGCTCCAAGGTGGGTCTTGTTTGGCATCTGGAGAGAGAGTCCAGTCCTAGTACAGTGTGTTCCCTGTGCTCATGGGGGAAATTGTGTTGAACGGAGAGAGCTGCATTTGGAATACTGTGTAAATCCTGTCCTGTTTTTAGTGATCACCTCTCACCAGTGTCAGATGTGAGGATTGAGTCTGCTTGATTACTGGCTCAGTGTAAGGAGAAGCCATCACTCCCTTGATAAGTGTAAGCATGGGCTTGGGAGATGAAACATTTACAAGCAGAGGCTTGAGAGATGAAACATTTACAGATCATTTGTGTCCATTAGAGACATACATGCCAACCCAGGGATGAATTTCATGTTCCACTTTTAATTGTCCAAGTTACACTTGAATTGTGCTAGAGAGGAACTCTGCTTCACATGGATGGGGAGCCTACTCCAGAGATGGGGTAGTCTGTGGGATACATACTTGTGTCAGCAGCAGGTCGTGTTTATATCACAGGCAATTTTTAAGTCTTTACAACAGGTAATTCTGGTGCTGTTTGTTTTTCTGATATGCAGGAGGTCCATCAGAGTGGGGTTTGACAATGCTGTGTATGCCAGGAATAGATATCCCCTCAACAGCCTGCAGGAGACAGAATGCAGGGATAGGGCCCTGAGGCAGTGTGCATAGGACATTTTACTTAGGCCCTGCATTCTTTTAGTGAGGAACCTCTGTGGACATTCTATTTGTTGGATATGCCTGGTTAGGTACATACTAAAATGGGTATTGTAGTCAGTGATAGGTCTGATGAATGCCAAATACAGTGGAATAATAACTTCCTTGGACCTAGATACGATACCTTTGTTTATATGCTATGAAACATAGAATGATTTCCTCACTACTGTAGACACATAATGGTGAAAGGCTAGATTACTGTCTATGTGGGTGTCCCCAAGTCCCTAACAACTGCATCAACTCTAAGGGGTGTGCTGTCAATATGACAGTTACTAGGAGTGGATGACTTTCTGAAAGATACTATTATGCATTTCTTAGCATTTAATTTTGGTCCATGGTTCTGACACCAGTTGTTTGTCTGTGTCAACCCTTCCTGGGAACATTTGTGTCAGTGTGAGATTCAACGACAGCTCCTAATTTGCAATCATCGGAAAATTTAGTCAGCCAGAGAACATTGACATTGGCCTTAACTTCAGAAAAGTAAATGGCATAAAGAAATGATCCAAGGGCTGACCCCTGAGGGACTCCACTTGTGACTAGCCTCTTTGTAGAAGTGGACTCCTCAATTCTAACTTCCTGGGTCCTGTCTGAGAGCCAGTAGGCTATCCACAGGATGACATACAAGTTTGTACCTAACCTCTTGAGTTTGTCAACAATGCTTGAGTTGGGTATTGTGTCAAATATCTTGGCCGGGTCAAGGTATGCAGTGTGAACCATTTTTCCCTCATCCATTGCTTTTGTGACCTTCTCAAAGAAGCCCTCCAGGTTGAGTAGGCATGACCTGCCCTTGATGAAAGCAAACTCAGCTGGTTCCAGTGTCTGGAGGTTTACTATATCATTACTGATCATTTCCATGATAATTCTTTCCATGGCTTTGCATACAAGACTAGTGTGATGTATGGGTTTGTAGATGGTCCACCTTTATGCAGAGGGATGACAGCTGCTGTTCTCCATTCATGAGGCATGATGCCTGTTTGGAGGCTACAGTTAAATAGCAATTCCAGAGGGCCTGATAGGTCATGTTTTGTACTATTTAGAAGGCATCCTTGGATATTGTCTGACCACATTGATGCAGTGTTCTTGGTGTTAGAGCATTAAGGACATGTTCCCTAGTGATAGCAGGTGGATTTATATTTGATGGTATTTCCTGAGGGAAGGTTGATGGAGAGAGAGGGGTAAAGTTGGAGATGAATTTGTCAGCCAGTAGGTTTGCTATATCTTCTGCTCAGTATAGGTGGCTCAATTTACAATGAGCTCTGCACACAATTGTGTATTGCCTTTGAGGTTGTGGACATAGCTAAAGAATGCCTTATGGTTGTCCATGGCTTGGGAGGCCAAATTTACCCCAAATTTGGCTTTGGTAGACTTCATTTGTCATCTGAGTTATTTGTTTAGTTTGATGAGAGTGCTTTTATCCTGCTAGATGCGGCACATCCTAATTTTTGCCTTGATTTTCTTCCTTCTGTTATACAGCCTATTAATTTTGTGATTCTACCAGAGTGGCTTGTTTTTTGAGTTAATTCTGTACTTCTTCCTAGTGGGTACAGCTGCCTTTATGCAGCTATTTACATGCTTGTATAGGGTTTCTGTGAACAGCTTTGCATTGACAGTAGTGTTCCCCAGGGTTTATGGAGGCTTCAAGTTTTGTCAGGTTATCATTTAATAGCAGGAAGTTAGCCTTAGAGTAGTTCCTGAATATTCAAGGGTTAGCTGTGGGGGGTCCAGGTTTTATTTTTACTTCAGAGGATAGCATTTTGTGGTCTGACCTTACCAGAGAAGACATTACACTAGGGGGTGTACAGCAGTCTCCCATATTAGTGAGGACCAAATCTAGTATGGTTGCACCCCTGGTTGGTGTATTGACAATCTGGTCCAGGGAGTTTGAGTTTACAAAATCCAAGAATGCCTGTGCCCATATGTTTGGTGTCGTATAGGATTCCAGTTAATAGTGGGGTAATTAAAGTTGCCCATGAATACCGTGTTGTGTTGGATGGTGAGTGTTTCCAACAGGCTTAAAAACATAGTATGGGTTTTCTGGGTTATAGAGGGTGACCTATAGCTATGTAATGACTGACACAGGTCTCTTAGCTCTGTATTGATTTTTTATGTAATAAGTGACACATTTCTGTTTGCTCTTTGAGTGACACAGGTCTGTTAGCTCTGTGTTCATTTTACATGCAATGAGTGACACAATTTTCTGATAGTAGTCATTTCTAATGTCTGATATGTCAGAATATTAAACAGATCCAACTACGTATCAACATGTGCTGGAAATGTAATGACACTTAACTTTTTAATTTTATACATGTTCATTATCTTTTAGTTTCCTAGTGTTTCTTCTTACAATTAGTCAGGCTATGTGTTTGTGCTTCTGTTGAATGATGTGCAGGTATAATATTTAATTTCTCTGTTTCCTGGAAACTGTATTTTTAGAAACATTCTGATGTACAGATATTTTAGTATAAACACAAAGCGATATCTCAGCAGACAGCATGCATATTGCAAGAGAATTAAGTACATGTACAAACTTGGTTTGTAGAATATTTATGAACTTGGGTATGTTGAAGCTGTGTAAAGGTATATAATGTTAGAATCATTACATTCTAGAGAGCATGTTGTATTATACAGTTAATAGATCTAGGTAATTAAATACAATGAAGGCAAATTAGAAGGAGAGAAGTGTATGGCCCTGTCCAACTATTTATGTTGCACAAGTGACAATACCAGTTTAATTTCTGCAGCATTTCAATTCTTAGCCAAGTATAATCATAGGATCTATATAAATGCAGACTAAAAGCAAACAAGTATTTGTGAATGCTGAAGGGTGGCTTGCACATCACTGGCGATTTAGAATTACTATGTAGCTGTGGAACTGTAGAGCACACTCTGTGACCCCAATGGCAGGCATTATTGATTAAAAAATTGACTATGAGAAACAGAGGCAATTCAATTAGGCAAGATATAAATATTTCAAATTTAAAAATAGTCAAACAGTAAAATGCTATTTTTTTTTAATTTGTTTAGTTGCGTTTGTGTTTGAATAAGAGTGTTTACTATTGGCAAAAAAATATTACTTTTAACCTTGAGGTTGATCAGTATGTAATATTGGGACACAAAATGCATTAAGAGAGTTTGGCTTTCAGATCACAGAGAAGGGCTCAAGGTCAAAATTACTTACCACCCTAAGTTAATACAAAAAGTGCAAAATAAGCTAGGTTGGGTTTATAACGCAACATCTACATCTTTTATTTCATACTACCTAACATATTGGGAACAGCTGCAAGTGATGAGATTGACATGATTATGTGCATACACAGTGCTTGCACAGTGTGGAGATGCACCCCAGGACTCAGCAAGCTCTGCATGGCATGCAGGAATAGTGCAAGAGCTGCTGCACACAATATGGCCGATGAGTGATCCAGGAAAAAGCTCCAGGGATGTGCACGGGCACTGCTACACTATTCCTGCATGGAAACAGCTCCTGTATGCTAAATACCCCATTTGCAGTGAAAACCATGCAAATGAGGTGAATTAGTGATCTGGGAAGCAGGCAGGCATCCGTGCAGGAATAGTGTAACCTGCAGAAATGTATTCGGCTACTAACCAAATACATTTCTGCAAATTACAAAGCGGATGCATGACAGCTCCAAAGAAAGAATGTATCCAATGTAGTAGGCATGCCAATGGCCAAATATATGGCCATTGGCATGGGAAATAGTTGCAGAATTATAAAAAATAACTCAAGATTTTTTAGCCAATATCGGCCGTTTAAGCATAAGGCAGTGGTGTGCAAACAGGATCTGCCTGAAAATAAGAAAAAGAGTTGGAAATAAGCTTCTAAACCAAAATCAGTATTCTGCCATAATAGCCAGTGGCATGCTTAAGACAACAATACCATGGAATAGTGGTTGCTAAGGGGGAAGGCTTGGTGTCAGTTTTGTAACCATCCATTAGCAGTCAGTTTTATGCAAATGAGATTGACACTGAATCACAGATTTCCCCTCAGTGTTAACTTGCACCCAACCGTGTAGGTGCAGCAACACCATGATATAAGCATAAGAGGGAGATAACCTTATAAGGGGGAGTGTCATGCATGCTGTAAGCTTACTGGAGCTCTGTGGCCCGTGTATGCCCTTAGCTAAGCACAGCTAAGGAAGGGGGTGTGTGTCTGAGGCTGCCTAGCAGTGTTTACATTGCCTAAATGGGCATGCGCCACCTCGCACTAGGTTTTAAACAAAACAAACAAAATAAAAAAACAGGAAATAGCAACTCTGTTCACATCTGAGCAGTGGGTATATGCGGTGCACCTTGGGGCTTAAACGGGAAGGCAATGGGAAGGAAAAACAGCAGTAGGACGGCAATCAAGGAGAACTAGCACACCTGGCAGGTGAAATGTATCAAAATCAGCCAATTACACAGGCAGTAGCCCAGCCCAGCACACTACTATAAACTATGCAAACACCTTTCGCTCTGTTTTTTTCCCACAAACCCTACACCACCGGTGTACACAGATGGGGAAATTTTACCTGACAAAACTAACAAAATGATAGGAGTTGCTGTTGCTCTCATACATCAATATGTGGAAGAGGCTGAGGCTGGTGAGGATGAGAAAGCTGACAACCAAGTGAGGAGAAGGAGAAGAGTGTACAGACCCAAGGTAACCTACCAGGGGCTACATGAGCTGGAGATAGTGGAGCACTATAGGGAAGACAGGGACATCCTACAGCAAGTTGTTGAGCTGTGCTGGCCACGTCTCACACACAGAACCAACAAAGGGGAACCCATCCCAGTGGATACCAAGGTATGTGTAGGCTTAAGAATACTAGTTACAGGTACCTGCCATAGATCATCTGGGGATATCATGGGGATCTCACAGGCATCAGCATCCAGGGTACTCCACCAGTTCCTGGATGCCATGTCAGCACATGCCAGTGAGCACATATATTTCCTCAACACCCGTGAGGTGTTAACCAGCAATATGCATCTCTTCCACCAAATAGCAGAATACCCTAAAGTAGGGGATGCATGAGTGCTATAGACTGCACACACATACACATCAAAGCACCACCCAGTGACTGGGGTAGGGTCTTCATAAACCGCATGGGCTTTCCCTCCAAATGCCAGGTCGTATGCAATGCCCAGGGCATTTTAAAGAATGTGTGTGTTGGCAGCCATGGACGCTATCATGACTCCCACATCTGGCATATGACACAGCTGTACCAGAGATTTGCCAGTGGGGACATCCCATATGGCCACCTTGTGGAGGATGCTGGCTATGCACTGGAGCCATGGCTGATGGCACCCATCAGAAATGCACACACACCCAAACAAGAACTCCATAATGAGGCACACGCACAAACCAGAATCATAATAGAGCGTGTGTTTGGGATGCTCAAATCACGGTTCTGATGCTTGGACATATCTGGTGGAGCCTTGCAGTACTCTCCAGGTACATTTACACACATATTCATTGTATGTGCCATGCTACACAATATGATCCTGTGGAAACAGCTGCAGCAGGAACAGCATGGGGTAGGGCCACACAACCCCCCCACCATTGCCAAGGCCAGCACAGGCACAGAGTGACTCAGAGGAGGAACAACCTGAGCCTGCTCATGTAGGCAGAAGGAAGTGTGCCCATTATGCCCAGGCTTTGGCAAATAGGCAATGCATAGCAGACACTGACAGGGTAGGAACCAAGGGAATGACACATCTTTCTGACTCACACATACATTAAAAGGGATGCCAAACATGACACTACCTGTGCTTTACCATGTATAGGGAGTGTATTATGCACATCCGACAAAGTCAGCCCTCCAGCACCATCCTCAATACTGGCACAGCCACAAGGTATGTCACTCTTCCTATCATTTGCTGAATGGAGTAGTATGTTCTGCTAGTTGCATCTATGGTATGGGTGTGAGCATGCAAGGGAAAAAAGTGGTTGAATGGGATAACAGCAGATAGTGGGCACCTATATGGGCAACATGAAATCCATAACAAATACTTGTGTCAACAAAGTAGGCAGTACTAGACAAGGTGACACATCCCACTGCAGTACATGTGGTGTCCCAAATGTGTGTCCATTGGACACACACATACACGTCAGTGAAGCTCACATACCCAACAACAGCCTCAGCCAATAGGACAGGTGTAGATAACCAGAAAGAAAGGCTGTGCTATGGCCTCCAATTGATGACAATGGAAAACAGCCCACCTCCAGACTTACACAGACAGACTACAATAGGTCAGGCAGTTGGATGTTAGTTCTGAAGGGCAAGAAGTCTGAAACTGAAATGTAGGTCAATAAAACCTAAGATCTGTACTCTACTGATATGCCTCTAATCTGCATGATAGGTCAGAATACAAAATGAAATGAAAGCCAACAGAGTACCTGAAATACCAGTACAGTCATAGCAAATGTTTACAGTTGTCAAGTGTGCAAACCCCCCCCCCCCAACAATCCTATGTAGAAATGCAGTAACATGTACGTGTGGGTATAATAACAGTGGAGCACAGATTACCTGAGCTGGCCCAATTTACAGGATAGATTGCTGCATGTGTACAATATGCAGGGCTCTGTGTGTTAGGTTGTTGTTTGTTATATATTGTGTGGAAGTGGTCAGCATGTAGGCATGGAGGGTTGTGTCCTTGTGGCCTATGGCCAGTACTGTCGATGACAGGACCATCTTCTGACAACTGCAGTGACAATCACAATGCATCCCAGCAAGACCCAATTCAGCAGTGATTCATACTCATTGTTCAGATGTCAATATCTGTCACCATCTGAAAGATGGACATGCCATGAATGTGGGCCCAGACATACACAGAGTACACAGGTGGAAGTACCCTACAGAGAGTACATAAAATGTAACTGTCAGCTGCACACACCTTTGGAATTGTACATACAGGTTAACAGCACATTAGTTGTCTGTGTAGTATGGAATACTGATGTAGTCTGGCCAATCACTGGCAGACCATAAAAGACACAGTTATGAAGTAATGAGAGACTGCCTATGTCCCCGCACAAGGCAACATAAAGGGAATGTCCCAGGTATATCTGTGAGAAGATTCCATATCACACATGCACTCAGCTCACCTCACCATCAGCCACAGGTTTATCACAGGTCATATCCCTGCTGTTGGGAATGAGTACAGTATGACCCCCACTTCTCTATGGGAATACCCACAGAATGCAGCATGCTGAACAGGTGTCCCATGCAGGTGTGTCCCTAGCTGTAAGCAGCACCCTGCCAGCATCCAGAACAATGGATTAATATGGCAGGAACTATTGCCATTAACACCTTGCACACTTACCTGTCACCTCAGGTGAGTCCAGTGCCTCGCAGCCTGGAACTGTAGGAGTGCCAAAATACACTGGTGTGCTACGAATGTCCTGCATCACTATCAAATGTCCTACAGTCCTCTGTCAAAGGCATGTGCCTCACCCATACTACCAATGTCTCATGGGGTCCCAACTAACAACATACCACAGTCCACAGAACACAAATGCAAGGCCATGTAGATAAATCCCAGTAGCATGCCCACCATGTCCTACTGCATGAACTGTGGACCAACCCTTAAATACCACTGGGATGAAGGGACAACTATAGGGATACTTCTCAGATATTGCTCGCATAATGTTAAAAAGAAGACAGAATAACCGAGTGGGGGAGTATAGAAGCATGGATGCCATGGACTGTGTGAAGTCTGAAACTCTGATGTGTGCCCATACTACCCCTGCCTACAAACCCAGTAATGGGTGACTACAAACCTGCTCATAAACCACAATGTGAAAGGGAACTGACCAGATATATGAGCCCTGCCTCTGGGTAACCTGGGTTAATCTGTACAGCTGATAGGTATGGACACAGCAGGATATGGCCATTCTGTTATGTCGATAAATGTACAAGCAGGGGATCCTCAGCCACCATACCAAGGTGCTGGACCATTTACACAGACCCATCAACAAGTGTCTGCAGCTATCCCTCCAGAATGGCATGAGTGTGCAAGAATATGTAGGCTGCAGAACACGATACTGGACACAGCTTCATTCATCTTGTATTTCCGAGGAAATAACTGTGAACAAATAAGTATATCTGTCAGTAACTGATGACATAGTACATCACAGTGTAAAACAGAACATATGTCTGAATATATTTGCTAACACCAACCATGTAACACAAGCAGCACAGACACAATAGTTACAGTATCCCACTATCTTTCACCCATTGTGACTCCATATTGTCAACTTATCTGCAGATATCCTGCAGAAAATGTTTGTTAGCTGTAGGTTTAGAACACAAAATCCTGCATTGGAGTACAACCTACCTGGAATGGATTCACACACTCAATACAGAAGGTCATACTGGGCATGCTCCTACAATTAGAGAAATGAAGCCCATGTCTGACAACAAAATTCCGAAGGTCTTACTGGGCATGCTCCAACACTTAGTGAAATGAAGCTCATGTCTGACAACAACAGTGGACTACACATATCTCTCAGTCACAGATGTCTGTGCACACACACCACATTGCACAGCATTCATGCTTTGCACAGGCATTGGATAAGCATACTCACACATATCCAAAGCCAACACATTATAATAGGTCAAGCATACACATACAGAGATGTGAGGAAGAGAGGCAGACAGTGACAAAAAGATTGCCATCATGAGGCATGTCCCACCTACCACACATCCAATTGGCCAATATTGCTTAATGTGCTGATGTCAATCACTGTACACATTTGATTTTGGTAGCCCTTAGCCCTATATTGTCTGTGTGCTTGTGATAACTGTGTAACATGATAGTACAAATCAGTATTCATCTAGCATTTGTATACCCAGTCCTGTCAAATATAAAGTTGTGTGTGACTGAGTGTTATGTGAGTGTTTCCACAAGAATGGATTATGGCCCATTCACCCACAATGCACTTCCCATTGCCCATGTTAGCACTCATGCTGATGTCAGTCACATTGAAATAACCCTCTGGCCAATTCTCATCCCTGTAAGCTCTGTGGTGTGTGTGATAACTGCATAATGCTATAGTGTAACATGCTAGTTAGGTAGGAGCTATAATCCCAATCATGGCAACTGTGAAGCTGTGTGTGTGTGTGTGTGTGTGTGTGTGTGTGTGTGTGTGTGTGTGTGTGTGTGTGTGTGTATAGACATTAATGATTTTGATGGCATTCACAGTCACAACACCTCCCATTGCCCTACTTTGCAAGCCTGCTGATGTCAGTCACCTTGAAACTCCCCTTTGGAAAAGGGTCAGTTCTATAAACTCCACTTTGAGTGTGATAACTGAGTAATGCTATAGTGTCACATACTACTTAGGTAGGAGTCCTAATTCCAGGTAGGGCAACTATGTAACTCTGTGTGTGTGTGTGTGTGTGTGTGTGTGTGTGTGTGTGTGTGTGTGTGTGTGTGTGTGTGTGTGTGTGTGTGTGTGTGTGTGTGTGTGTGTGTTTGTAGAGATTAATGATTTTGAAGCAGTTCAGAGTCACCACACCTCCCATTGTCCTACTTAGCAAGTCTGCTGATGTTAGTCACCTTGAAATACCCCTTTGGAGAAGGTCCAGCCCTATAAGCTCTGTGGTGTGTGTGATCACTGTCTAATGATATAGTGTAACATACTTGTTAGGTAGGAGATCTAATCCCAGACAAGCCAACAGTGAAACTCTGTGTGTGTGTGTAGAGATTAATGATTTTGAGGCCATTCACAGTCACTACACCTCCCATTGCCTTACTTTAGCAAGCCTGCTGATGTCAATCACCTTGAATTACCCATTTGGACAAGGGCTATCCCTGTAAGCTTTGTGGTGTGTGCCATAAATGTGGAACAATGTAGTAGTAGTAACTACACAGATATGGGTTTGAATCTCATTTGTGTCAACTGTAGGTGGGTACCTTAAAGATTTTGGCCCCATTTACACCCAGTACACATCTCAGAGCCTGACGTTAGCAGTCCTGCAGATATCATCCACCTTAGAAGTACCTGTTGCCAACCCTAATCCATGTCAGGTCAGTGGTGCATGCGTTAAATGCATAACATAATGGTCTGTAAAGATTGTTCGATAGAGGTTTGGACCTCACACCTGGCAAATGAAAATGTGTGTTTAGAGTACAATTATTTTTGGGATCTTTCACCCACTACATTGCCCAATGCCAGTATTTACAAGGGCTGGTGATGTTCCTCACCTTAGAAGTACCTTGGGACAACATCCATCCTATAAGCTCAGTGGTGCATGCAATAAATGCGTTCCACTGTAGTAGCAATACATAGCTGGTCAGGGGTTTGAATCTCAAAACTGACAAGTGTGTGTGTCTGTAATCAGAATCCTGTGTGGAGGTTGCTGTGATTGTGTAATAACAGGATGCATTGTGTGGGTGGGTTTTGCTAAATTATAATGTTGAGGACCTAGTATATGTCACAATGTCCACCTTACAGAGACAACAGATGTCAAACACCAAAGATGCTGGTGTAGACAACCCATAGCCCTACATGTGACACTATGGATTGATAAACAATATAGGCAACCCTTGTATTACTCAGAAAACACTTTCCACCCATGTCTCATACACAAACACATTTGGCTAGGCAACAACCACTATATTGGTAGTTCCCTGCATATTGTCTCACAGATAGTAACCACGGTGTGATTACTGTGGACTACATGCCTGTTGACCACAACAGTGCCACTGACATTAGAAAGTACAGTGATGTGTTACATCTCCTGACTGTGTGTTATCCAGCAAGTAAAAGGACATGGCACCCTGTTCCATACCTACAGTAGGCAAATAAATGCTTACATTGGTCCTTTTGCTATGTTCTCCACTGGATGCCTGCAGCAACTATAGAGTCTGCAAATGTAAACCACAAAGGGAATACCATGCCTTATACACATGCCCTGTATGGACAGACATCACTAACTCCACTGAATACCTATATCATGCTGTCAATGTAGGTGCAAGCACAACCTCAGTTCCATGGCCATGTCTCACCAAATGAGGTCAGGAATGCTACATCAAAAGATAACAATCTGTCCACACAAATGCCCCAGAGACCTCAAGTACACTTCCACACATCACAGAACATGCGCATGGGATATGTGCAAAAAACAGACACTGTCCATGTTATATAATATAGATCACATACATGGGAAGCAGTACACATCACTGGCCACCCACAATAGTAACCCAGATAAGTAGATGGTGAATACAAAAACCCACCTATGGGGACCACTCCAGAGCCACACTGGAGACCATTGTTATGTAGCCTGATGCCAAGGTATTGCCTTTGCCTAGCCTTGTACAGCCTTCAGGCTCATTCACCTACTACACACTTGTGAAGCAATGAACATATGCATCTCAGTACTGGCAAATATGTGTGTGTGTGTGTGTGTGTGTGTGTGTGTGTGTGTGTGTGTGTGTGTGTGTGTGTGTGTGTGTGTGTGTGTGGAGATTAATGATTTTTAAGCCATTCACAATCGCTACACCTCCCATTTCCCTACTTTAGCATGCCTGCTGATGTCATTCACCTTGAAATAACCCTTTGGCCTTATATCAGCCATAAAATCTCTGTGGCACTTGTGATAAATGCATAATACTGTAGTATAGCAAAGTAATTAGGTAAGAGTTCTAATCCTGATCCTACCAACTGTGATAATGTGTCTGTTTCCCTGACAGAGTGTGTGTGTGTGTTTTCATTGACACCTGCTTTTGTGGACATTCACACTTACTACTCTTCCTTTATCCCTCCTTTAGCACTGTTGCTGATATCACTCACGTTTAGAGATACGTTTGGACAGCTCTCCAACATATAAGCTCCTTGGTGCATGCAATAACTGCATAACATTGTAATAACAATACATAGTCATGCAGGTGGTTGAAACTCAGTACTGGTAGGTGTGTGTTTGTTGTGTCATCGGTGTCCTGTTGGGGTAATTGTGTAATGACAGGATCCATTGCAGTGTGGGCTTTGCTACATCATTATATTGAGGACCTACATGTTCCATTGTCCACATTACAAGACCAACAGTTTTCAAACACTGTAGAGGCTGTTGTAGACAATCCTCAGCCATAAATGTATACAGCCATCTGCAATTACTATGTGACAATATGGAGTAGTGAACAATATAGGCAAATGTTATAATACACAGATACCACTCTCCACTACCCACAGATCAGACACCAACATGCTTGGCTCTTACTTTCATACTTCCTTCCTTTCTTACTTTGTCTATGTCTCTGTCTCTGTCTCTGTATCTCTCTCTCTCTCTCTTTCTCTCTCTCCCTCTCTGGTGGATGTGGAAAAGTATATCTGTTTTGCTTAGGCAGCAGCTTGAGTTTTGTAAGTAATACTCATGATCAGCTGATGGCCTGTGCATGAATTGCAGTCCCCCACTTGCTAATTGCATGTGGAACAGCTGGGATATCATTCCTATAGCCAATTTTATGGAAACACACTCCTATGACTAAGCACTTCATGTGGGTGATGGCCCTTTCCATCACTGTGAGCAGGACTTCATGTGGGTGTTTGACAAACAGCATCACATAAGGTAGCTGGAAATACCTCTTACAACATACACTGTGGAGACAGGCCAACAAACAGGAGGGGGAATGTTCCAGACATGGGGACAGAATGTAAGTATTGCTGCTCTACATTTGAAGTAATGTTTGTTTGACAGGGTTTGCGTGGATATGGCTGTTCTACATGATTTAATTTCTGGCATGACAGTGCTATATGGTTGAAGAAACTTTCACCTGTAAGGCTATCTGCAGACTGGCCAGTGTTTGGAGTCTTACATGTGTTGCGTTACTCACACATTTCCTATCTTTAGAAATGCAGTAGCATAGTCTGATGATTGCAGTCAGTACATGGTGACTTCATATCACTCAGAAGATATATGTCACAACAAACCCTGTTACACCAAGAAATGTCTCAGTGTATACAGCAATATGTCTATACTGGCCCTGTGTTTGTGCCTCCTTCCCCCATGTCTGTCACCCTTTGTCCATATGTCATGCAGTAAGAGATGCATATGTACAGTACATTATTATTTACTGACATCATACCTAATAACAAGCCGGTAAGATATCAGACTGCTAGACATGTTATGTATAGTAGACCTTATATTTGAGGACAAGACCTGGACATTCTGTTGTAGTGTGTACATTAGTGAGTTCTGTGTACTTATAGTGATTTCTGACAGAGTGTGTCTTGTGAATATGTTACTTGGCCTGCAGACTGTGGTATATGTCATTGTTCTTGGTCCTGTTCTATCTGATGTTGCATTCTGCTCCAGTTTATGGTACCCTATCAGTGTACATGTTTGTAAGTCCAGACCGACACATGCCCCATACAGCAGTCAGGCATCAGACTACACTGTGTATTGGCCCAGTATATGTAGAGTTAGTGTGTGAGTGGCACATATGAGGGTGATTTTGTTCACACAGTTCATATACTGTAATATTAATTAGGCTTGCCATAATATGACTGTAACTGTGTTCAGTTTGGTTGTGGGTATGCACTTTCACACATGTGTCTGTTAAATCATGCTATTACATGCCTGTAGTGCCTGATATATTTGCAAGTACATGTGTATTCTCCCATAGGAAATGTGCGCCAGTGGTGTGGCAGTCTGCTTGTAGTTTGCACAGTGCTTTCTGATATGCCTAGCAGCTCAGTCTATTTACCTAGTGTGATGTTATGCCCAGATATTTGTCAGATGCACTGTTGCCTGGCCACGATAACTGTTGTGCATTTCTGACAAAGCAGTGGGATGCTGTAAAGATCTATGTCAGTAACTAGTGGGAAGTATGTGGTCTTTTGGTCTTCTGCTCCTCCAGTTAATATTAGTTAGGACAGACAGGAGTGTGTGAAAGCATCAACTATGTGAACTTATCTATTCCAGTATTTTAGTGATATCCCAATTTACATGGCTATAAACATCCACTTTGTCAGGCTTGGTCCACATGTCTTGCACTAAGGAGTTCTGTGTATACCTCTAGACTAACCAGATTGTGTCACACTGACCACATTTATTGGTCATATCTCTGCTGTATTCCACAGGATCATTACTGTAATTTGTGCAGTACTTCACTATGATGATCTTATGATGTCTGTCAGTAACTAATAGCATACATGTCAGTATCAGAAGTGACTTCCCACACAACATGTCTGTTAACACAGCCCCTGTTAATGTAGCACCATTCTACATTTATACCTGCAATACTTGCATGACATCCCCTTGCACTAAGAGGTTGTGACTGCTGGTGCTGAGGTATGACTCTACTACATGTTGTAGGCATATGTTTTTTATATATACATATATATATATATATATATATATATATATATATATATATATATACACACACACACACACACACACACACACATATATATATAGATATATATATATATATATATATATATATATACATAACACACACACACACACACACACACACACACACACACACACACATATATATATATATATATATATATATATATATATATATATATATATATATACATACACACACACACACACACGTATATATATATATATATATATATATATATATATATATATATATATATATATATATATATATATATATATATATATATATATATATATATATATATATATATATATATACACACACACACACACACACATATATATATATATATATATATATATATATATATATATATATATATATATATATATATATATATATATATATATATATATATGTGTGTGTGTATATATATATATATATATATATATATATATATATATATATATATATATATATATATATATATACATATCCTTATGTGTAAACATGAGTGTTGTATATACCTTCTCAGATGTATCCCACCACATTTATGTGATATGTGCATATTTAGATATAACAACATACTGATTCAACACTATTTTCACTAACAAGTACTACACAATTGCAGAAGTCAAAGCAGTTGTTCACTCCTATTCAGTATATATACTGACAGATATATTAGAAAAAACAACAAACATTTTCACAGCTGTGATGGATTAGTGGTTAGCAGCTGTGAATATAGTGTGTAGGGTCCTGAGTTCAAGACCTGCAAGGCTTGTGTATTTTGTTGCTTAGCAGAACAAGGACTGTTGGATACAGAGTGGTTAAGGCAGTTCTGAGCAGCTTTAAGTGAGTTTGTGCAGGTTTGTGTGACAGTATGCGGTGCTAATGTACGGTTAAACAAAAAGGTGCTTACACCATGTAGGCTTCGCTTGCCACTGCACAAATCTGCTTAGCATTTACATTTAAGCAATGCTTACTCCTGCTAAGCATACCTTTGCCTTAGTAACCAGTGATCACATTCAGACTGAGAAAATAGCAGATTAATGATATATTTAATAAGTGTATTTAATTCTATGTACATAACATGCTTCTATGTGCTGTTATTACAATAGCAAGAGGTGTGAGTATACTGTATGAGACACCTGGGTATATATGGCTAGTTAAACAATATTTTCTGTTTGTATGTGTTTCATACATGGGTAGTATCTTAGGTTATAGGTAGTCACACATGCATGTATTGTATCATTATGTTATTACTGTTAACAGTGCTTTCCCAAGTAAGAGTAGATTGCAGATTGTATTACTTGAAGCATACACTCCTGCATGCAAAGACAGACTCTGTGTACTGGCTATCATGTTCTTGGTGTGTGAGCTGTGAGTTATTAATTATTTGCTACTGGATATTGATCTGATATGTGGATATTAACTGTAGACTACTGTGTATAGGACATGTCACTGAGTGCTGCTGTCATGTAGTAATGGCATACCTATCAGTGTCAGACATCTATCTGTCAAAAATTCATCATTATGCATAACCTCTTGGCTAGCTGATTCCTTTCTGTCCTCTGTACAGATGTGCAGATGTCAGGTATCTATCTTGGCTGCTTACAGGCAATCTATGCTTGACTGACACTGACATGTCTGCCCAGCTGTATTATGAATGCCACAGCTAGTAATCCCCACCCTGCATGCACCACATGCCATGGATACCTCAACTAGACTACCACAGTCAACACAACATGCTTGGGTACTGGTCTCCAACCCAGACACTGGCCATGTTATGTAATGTATGTTGCATACATGTCAACTGCAGCACCTCACTGGCCCTCTGCAAGAGACAACCAGATGATTGGATGTTGCATTTAACTGTCACCCTGTGTATCACTCACGTGGCATCAGTTGATAGATGGCCTGCGGACAAATGTCAGGTGGCACGATACCACTGAAACTACATCCCCTACTCTTCTCATCTCTCCATGGACAATATCCTGGTACACACCTAGAAACATCTGCACCTATGGACCCCAGTACTGACAAATGTGCCAGTGTGCATTACCGAGAATAACAGTATCTGTGTGTTTGTAAACTTGTAGTTGATAATACTTTGAGGACCTTTTCACCCACTACACCCCCCACCCCCATTACCATAGTTAGAAATGGTTGCTGCTGTAATGGACATTAAATGTACCTTGTTACACTCTTCACTCAATGGGCTACCTGGAGCTTGCAGTACCAGCCCAGCACTGGTGTACAAATGGGTAGATAGGCATGGGTTACCCTCTGAGTACTGGCAAGTGTGTGTATGTGTGCAAGTGTGTATATTTGTAGGATACAGCATTCTGAGGACACATTCTCCAAATACAATACACCTTGCCATACAGTATAAGGGATAGTGATGTTGCTGACATTAGGAGAGCCATGACAAACCATCACCCTACTATCCCTGTGGCATGTGCAATAAATGCATATCACTGTAGTAGCACTGATGATATAGACAAGGGGTGAAATGCATTCCTTGTCAATGTGTGACTGTGGTTATGTCAGAGTATTATCATGGGTTTCAGTGAGTAAAATAACCAATGTGGGGTATGGGTGCTGGGTATACTGTCTTTACACCATGGATCCCCCAGTACATGTCCCAAGGTCCACTGTATGAGGACCACTGTCACCATCATCCATATAGGTAACTGATTACATTATCCAGCCCACTGATGCATGTGCTGTGTGCAAATTATCTGTAACAGAATGGACTCACTGACAATTTAGTTAGCACTGATAAACCCAGGTCTTTCAGATGTATCTATGACTGTTATGTGTTTGTCAATGTGTATATGACATTATTTCATAATATGTATTGCTCATTAACAACCAGTACATCCCCCATTACCATACTGTACAAGACCTGGTGATGTTATTCACTTAAAAAGATACTTGGGCACACCTCATCCTAAAAGCTGTGTGGTGTGTGCAATTAAGGCCAAACACAGTAGCAATAGGTACCTAGGTAGGGGTTCTACTGTCACTGTTGCCAAGTTAGTGTGTGTGTATATGAAGCGCTCTACTTCAGTTTGCAGAAAATACATGTCCCTGGAGGTCATCTGTTGGAAAACTGACTGGCAAATGCTAACATTTCAAAGGAATCATCTTGTGGTAATTCATTCCATAAAAAATAATAGTAGATGTGTAAATGCCCTCTTCCCCACTGTATGACTGTACAGCAATACTGGAGTTGGTATATATAGTTGGGTGTGGATGTTGTATGGCTGGCCACCCTCATTGGGGTTATTGCTGTGTGTATCCTCCCTGCTTAGTCTGCTGAATATTGTACAGTTTATTTTAACAGGTTAAGTAGTTGTCAGTCACACTATGTGTGGTTTTACACCACCCCACCCCCTCCAAAGTGGAGGACTGTGCCACCTACACCAGCACACCTATGTTTACCAACTCCAGGATTGCACTACTTTGGGGAAGTGGACATATACCCTGCCAGTACCATCTTCAATGACATTAAACTAGCAGACTGATTATTTACTGATGTGATGTTTTGCCTATTTTGTCTTGGTGGAATTGCATAGGCTAAAATGGGTTCACTGGAAAATTAAGTACACCCATGTGTACAGTATTCTCTGTGTGTTGCATCAACACCAAAGCCTCTGTGTGTCTGTTATACACAAACATGTGGTGTGTGCCACCCAATACACTTACCATTGTCCACTGTAGAAAGGCTGCTGACATCAGCCGCCATGTACTCGCCTGTATGCACCCCTCAGACTTATCAGCCATGTGGCACATGCAGTAACTGTTATACAGACCTGTTACTTGTGTTTAGCTGTACCCAAGATATAACACAGTCAATGTGTCACCACAGTGGATTCCACCTTGTAGGAAACAAAAGTAGACCAACATCCTTCTGACATATAGAAGCCTACAACACAAACTGAATACATTATGGAGACCACAATCAGTCAGTGATAATAACAGCTATAATGCATCATGGCTGGACAGCTTCACATCCTGACATGTAAGCATTAAACTTTCCAGCTGAAAACATGTTACAGAGGATTACATTGCTACATCTTAGTACATTCACCCTGTGCATCAGAACCATATAAGCTTGTCCCTGCATATATGGTATAGATGACAGAGATGTGCCACAGGTATCGTGATATACACAGGGTGTGTTGTGGGTTTGCCAGAGACCTAGGCTGAGCTGTTTGGTTGACATTATGTGTGTATGTGTTATGCCCTATCTGTGTTGGTGATGTGTGTGTATGTGTGTGTGTGTGTGTGTGTGTGTGTGTGTGTGTGTGTGTGTGTGTGTGTGTGTGTGTGTGTGTGTGTATGTGTGTATGCACACAATTCTGCTATGTGGCTGCCCTATACAGGGGTTTGTTGGACAGCTGAAGACCATACTTGGCAGGGTGTGTAGTTCACTGTTTCCAGCCATGGACTTGAGAACTGTGACTGCCTGGAGTTCAATGGGCACTACCAAGTACAAGCCCAGATATGGTACACTCCCCTAATGATGAAATATGTCTGCTGGATCTGCATCCTTGTTGGGATCAGCCAGGACCACGTACACATGGCCTGCAGTGTTGTGGTGTGGACAGCACCCCCTCCCACAATGCTGGTGCTGGTACTGCCACTACAGGAGCGGCTGTGACTTGTTGCATATCCATGTAGACCTCCACCTGTTGGTGTTGCTGACCTATGTCCACATGGCTGTTGCCCTACTCCCACCATATGCTCTAACACAGACATTGCATGGTCAAGCATTTTCACCATCTCACCCAACTGTCTCTCCAGGACCACTGCAAAATAATGGTGGGCACCTGCAAGATCACGGATGTTGTCAAGTACAGCATAATGAGTAGCCCTCTGGAGCCTCACACTCTGTCTGGTATAATGTTCCATAGGTGCCTGTGCCTCCATGATGGTCCAAAACATGCATCTGGTGACACCTGCTGTGGCACTTCTGCCCGGGGCATGATGGCCAGCAGCCATCCTACGAGCACCCCTGTATATCTGCCTGTGTGGTACCTTACTGGTCATCCAGCTATGGCTGCTGTGTACAGACACACTTGCCATAGTCACCACACTTTCCTGTCCCATGCCACCACCCGCCATTTGTCCCTCATCTATGGCCACTGGTGATGGGGGTGTGTATTGGCAATGTGAATGTGTGCAGGGATGGGGGTGGATAACTGTGGGATGTCAACCGATGGCACAGCTTCAGCCCCTGACAACCCCGCCTGTGCCTCACCATACCTGTCATCATTGTCAGAGTCTGTATGGACATTAACATCAATTTGCCTGCCGGAGGGACCCTGACCCACCTTGCCACCTGTGAGGGGAAAACAAAAAACTTAATTTAAGACCTGTATGTCATTGCTCACTTCTACATACACTCTCTCTCACACACACACACGCACACACACACACACACACACACACACACACACACACACACACTTACAGGTGAGGTGGCACAAATATATTACACAGACCTCTCATTACCAAGCTGTCAACATGTGTGACATATGGCACTCAACAGCATGCACTCAGTTATACTCAGTCCTTGTTACCAACATTATACATTTCTGTGATGCATGAGTTGCGTTAGTAGGTGATGCCCCTTCCCCTGGAACACACTACACCCATGTACATAGTATTGCTGTGCACCTGTTCAGCACCCTGGCATGTACTGTGCACCATACCTCATGAGTGTACACACCATTGCGGAATGTGTATATGTTTGGCAGTTATGTTTGCTCTGTTGCTCACAGCCTGTATTTGTTTGTCTAACACATACCTGGGATGTTATGAGGACAGACGTCAATAGTGAATGTCTGACCTCTGATTTGCAGATCTCATCATCAGTTGTGCATGTATGAGCAATAAATCCATTTACACTGACAACCTTTAAAGCTTACTGTGGTAACATGGGGAGTGTACACACCCTTATTTATATGCCACCCTCTTCCCTGATATGCAATGGGGACACAATACTGCATATGTTAACTTTGCACACATCTATGTGACATATGACCTGTGCAATCAAATGCAATATCAAATAAATGTGTTAGATGTGCAGATGCTGATTGAGATGCATACAATATATGGGTTGCATAAGTGTGCACACCCTTAAAATGATGATTTGTTGCAGCACTTGTTAACTGAACTACAGCAGTCACTATTTCTGGAAGATGTATGCTAACATAACCCATCTTCACATGCCATTATTTGGTCACTCCGCCCTACAAACGTCACCCAACTCTGCCAGATTGCAAGGTCTGCTCATGTGCACAGCCCTTGGAGGTCACACAGTGCCTTCACTATTGCTGTGGAGTCAGGGTTATGTATGGCACAATTCATGACCTTGACTGTGTTTAGATGCAGCCTTTTTAGTGACCTTTGGATGTAGGCTTCAGTTCACTGTTGTGTTTCAGGATGATACCCCTCCTCATCCTCAGCCTTTTTGCAGATGCTTGACAACTATGGGCCACACACGAGTGTCATTTTGCAGTGTCCCAAATTCAGAACACCATGTCTACAAACCTAGTTCCTGCTAATTAACAGCAAACCTAAAGGTGTATACTGGCACCAGCAAGGTACAGATGGGGATGGTGGGCCTGAGGTGGAGTGAGGTGTTGGTTGTACAGCATATGTATCTTTATTAATACTGTCTGTAGGTTTCAGCCTTGGTCTTGCTACACCATTACACATTGCAACACATGCCTTTGGGAGACTTGATGTTATGCATATGCTACCTGTAGAGAGTCCTGGATGATGTTTCCTGTGGAACAACTCTTCCATCTGATTACCCTAACCCATAGGCCACACTTATGCAGAGTTCAGGCAATTACTGACACAGGTACTGCACAGGCAGTACTTGTTACACATTCCTGCAAGTCCTGCAGTGTTGCTGCATGTTTCTGGGCAGCCTCCATGACCAATCTGCAACATGTGTTGTCACCTGTCTTGGATGGGCATCTTTTTATTTTCAACATTAATGTCATCCCATACTTCATAGTCACATACATAACTGTCTGCACTGTTTACCATGGTATATGCAATGGTGAGGTAAGGCCTGTAAGATGTGTGCAAGCCACAGCTGCCTCTGTTGCAGGTAAGTGAGCAAATGTCATGGACATACTTCTTGGACAGCAGACCATTACTTGGTGTGACATTGAGGACCTGTACTTGATGGAAGGTGCATACTCAAGAAGAGTGAATGCTGTCAGTACCTCAAAAGCTGCTTCCACAATATGTTATTTGGAGTGTGTGCACACATAAGCTTCCAGTGTTTGTTAAGGTATGTATTCCCCATATTGTCCTAATATAGGATTCCATATTACACATTCATTGCTCATGTTAGGATCACATTATAGGTTGTAAAATTTGTGGAATGTGGTATTGTGATATGCCGTTGTCTAGATCTGTAACAGTTGCCATTGTAATGGTGGTATATACACTGTTGTAGCCACTGTATAAGGGTAATGTTTCCAGAAATGTCCTTATTGTAGGCCATTTGTCCTACCATCATGTTCATCTTTGTCCAGACATCTTGCATTGACAGGTTGTTAGTTATACTGCAGGACTCTTACATACCCTTCAGATATGCCACCATGGCGACCACTGTGATGCAGTGCAGTTAACAGCAACAATAAGTGAACATGTACAGCATGCATTATGGGTAGGTGTGTTAAATGTGTGCATGGCAAATACCATGGCCATAACGTGGCCGGTGTGTTGACAAACCTGAATGAAACAACTCCATACTCACCAGCTACAGGCTGTTGACTCAGATGTATACCAGAGGGACCTATATAGTTGTGTGAGAGATGTAATGTCAGTAGCCACACCTGTGGCATTGGTACAGGGTGGGAACAGCATTTCAGTACATAAACAGTACAAACTCACAATACAAGAGATTATGCACATCTGTTCATTACTACACTGCAGCAACAGACTATGTTATCTGAGAAATGCATGAAGATACTTTACAGATGAAGATGGATAAGCAACAGTGGTTTGCTAATGTGTCCTGGGCCTTTACCTGCATGCTCCTCGTCCATTGCGTGGGTAGCACCCACCTCCTCAATGCTATTATCAGGCTCTTGGCTTGGCTGGTGAGCAGGTGTCCTAAGGCTGGCGAGGAGCTCCTCAGCATGTGTCACTGGGGTTGGATGGCATGATGCCCACCTGTGGCTATCTGGTCCCTCCTAACTGCAGCAGCACGCTGACAGGCATGGATGATGAGGTCAATGTAATAATGTCACACCTGGTCATAACTGCAGTTATGCAGGCTGACATGGTTTACTCTGTGGATGACCTCGTTCAACAGGGCAGTCCTCTCCTGCAGATCATGGACTGTATGTCCAAAGTGGGTATTGTGGTGATGCATGAGGTAGTTGATTATTATTTCATTCTCCTGTGGAGTATAAGCAGGGAGATGATCCTGTGGCATGGTACCTGGAAGATATAAACAGGAAAAAAATGGTCTGAGGACCTCATACTGCAATTATATAATAGTTGTTAATTGACATCTCTACCCCCCCCCCCCACCATATCTGCAACAATAATTTGAACGCACAAATCAGTGGGTATGTTTACACCAAACCTACTGTTGGGACATATATCCTATTGTGCAACAAATATTGAAATGTGTTTCTATTCATGTTCCATGTTGAAACACTATCATTGGTGGCCTGTTGCTAACATTGTAACCTGCATGCCATTGTAATGGCCACTGTGGTTCCATATATGCATGTGTTCTGTTTGCTATGCAACTGTTCCAAATCTGGTGTATGGGCTAATGGGAATATCTATGCATGCTGTTATAAGTAATTCTAGATTGTGTTGGCTATTACTAACCACATATGTTCTAAAACTGCAACACAATAGCATGATTGGAAAGGATGTTCCCAGCAGAACCACCTCTCCCACCTCATCTGGCCATTGCACCAGGCCACAGCATGTCTGGGCCTCAACCTGGGACCTCCTCATCTGCTGGTCCTGCACTACCTTCAGGTGGATCCACCTCAGAGAATGGTGCTCGTCCCCCCTCTGGCCTCTGGGAGTGTGCACAGAGATGATCCTGTCACCTGAAGTCAGGTCCAGGGACTGGTGCATAGGGAGCTCCGCACTGACTTGGGGGATCTGCTACACCACCTTGAGGCCCTCATAAAACAATTAGAGGGTCAGCCTACCCCTCCTGCTCAGCCTCCAGCACAGCCACCTTCAGAGACATGAAGGTGCAGTGGTGACTGCCCATGGATGGGGACCTCAGTCCCACTGTTTCCATTTGGGGTCTCATGTGTTTCTAATTTCCAAACACCCCTCCCCGTCCACAGTGGTTACCCACCACGTGTGTCATATACTGGCCCTGTATGCTGTCTTGTCTGTTTTGTCTGTCTTCTGACCCAACCTACCTCCCCAAATATACCTGCTATCCTTCCTCAACATCATACTCTCACCTTAACAAAAAAAGGGCAACTGGTCCCAACACAAATTTCACACCATACATAACTGTCCATTTTGCACCCACTTGCAACTGCTTACAGGTAGGTGGCTTAATCACTCTGTATCTAACAGCCCTTGTTCTGTCCAGCAAATAAATTATCAGCCCTTGCAAGTGTCTAACCCAGGACCCTGCACACCATATCCACAGCAATTTACCAGTAAGCTATCTGAGCTGCAGATATGTGTGTGATGTTTTCTCAAACATGTCATGTAGCACAGTCATTCAACATTAGGGAAAATGTATATATATATATATATATATATATATATATATATATATATATAGTGCACTCAGACATCGAATCCACACTCTGAACCTCCTTCCTCCACAGCTGCACTGTTCTGCCTTGCTACGGAACACAGCATCACATGTGGACACAACCTAAAATTAGGGGGGATATATAGGGACAGATCATAGATTAACCTATTACAAACCTATGAAGTTTGTGCATTATACATTTCACATTACCATGACTGTTCTGAAGGTGGTGAGGTCTGAAACTCATGTGTCTATCATGACTTCATTACTTCCACCTTCAGCTTTTTGCCAGACTAATATACATGTTTGGAGGAACAGAAAAAACACTATGATGGCTTAAATCTTGTCATCCTGTGCAGATCTGCACAGCTGACAGGTATGGACCACTGCCCACCTGGCCAGATGCTATGTCCATAGCAGTTGATCAGCAGGACATCAATACAGCAAGTCTTGTTGGCACATATAAATCTTTCAACATCATCTATCCCATTATTACAGACCAAGTACTACATTTAATTAAATGCATACATGTTTCCCATACCTGTTTTATTATTGTGCTCTCTTCTGTGTACCACTTGGATATCTTTCTTGTTTTTTTTTTTTTGGTAGTATTTTTTTTTAGTACTCTTCTTCTCTCTCTCTCTCTCTCTCTCTCTCTCTCTCTCTCTCTCTACTACAGGGATTGAGATGATCTGAATAGGTTGCAGCATGGCTTTTGCAGGTGATGCTCATGATCAGGTGATGGCCTCTCACCAGCTGGTGTTCCCCAGTTGTTAACTGCATGCAGCCAGATGTGTAGTACTTCCAATAGCCAATGTCATAGCAACCCACTACTATAAATGACTATATCATGTGGGCATTATCCCTTTACTTTCCTGTATGGGAGACATCCTTCCTGTGTGTGGGCAGCAGTATTACAGACAGCAGGTAGCAATACCTCTTACAACAGGGCTTGAGGACACAGGCCAACTACATGTTTGTATAAGGTTCCAGACCTACAGACAGTGTGAGTATTGGTGCTATATACATCAAATACTGCTAGTTTTACAGGGTTTGTGTGTACATTTTATTTTTCCATGGAATGCATTCTGTCTGCATAGCTCTCAACTGTTGGCCTATCCACATGATGGCCAGATGATTTACATGTTATGTTTGTCTGTCCACCACACAGGTCCTGTCTCTGACATATCAGTGACATTCTCTCCATTGATTGCTATCAGTACATGGCAACATCCATTTGTGTTTCTGACTTCATATTCCTGAGTAAGGGTATGTTGCAACCAATCCTGTAACACCAGCAACATTCACAGTGTTTAACAGCAATTTTGCAAATATGGCCCTGTGTTCCAGCCTCTGTCCTTCAGTTATATACCAGGCTTTGTCCAGATGTCATGCAGTAAGAGGTTGTTGGGTAATGGCCTATCATTATTTAGTGTTGGCATTCCTGCTATCATTCCAGTGATGTGGACTCCCACACAAATTGTGGGGTAGGGTCCATATATGAAGCTACAGCTGGATAAAATGTCTGTGATCTTGTACAGTCCATTGTATGGAAAACACTGTTGTATGCCCTTGTAAGACATTTTATGAGGGAGGGTTATTAAATGTTTTTAACCTAGGCCGTTACAACATGTGCGAGATATCAGTAGTAAGAAACATTAAGGTATATGGCTGTATATTTTCATACATTTCACCATGGGAACAGTGGTGGGCTAGAGCTTACTGTCTTACACACAGTTCTGTTTATCAGTGTGATAGTGACGTTTTAAGGTAAGCATTGTTATGTAACAGATACATTTACATTGTGACAACTAATACTTTTCCCCCTAGGGGTTGAGTACAGAGTGCAATTGGAGGCTGCTGAACAACATCTATAATTAAGTGATGATTGGTTCTTATCTTCAAGACAAGTGATTTTTTTTACTGTTGTACTACTTGAAGGCCTTAGTCTGGAAAGCAAAGTATGTTATGTTTTTCAGAGTACTGTATCAAATGTTTTGTTTGAGAGTTGCATTAATCAGTTATTATGTATTTCAAACATTTAACTGCTATAAGAAATGGCATAAACAACTGAAATAGTACACAAATAAACATTTCTATGTATTACAACTTGTGTGTGGTGTCATGTCCTTTGCATTGTGTGTGGTTATATGTTTCATGCAATTATTCTCATTTGTAGGAAAGAATCAAACACTGGCCATTTTAAAAGGTGGCAACTGTAGGAATAATGGCTGTTTGATATGCTGTGCACCCTCTATATATACTTTTTTTATATATATCTATATATATATATATATATATATATATATATATATATATATATATATATATATATATATATATATATATATATATATATATATATATATATATATCTACAAATAGTAATATATTTATATGTGTATGAATGTGTATATGCATATATATATATATATATATATATATATATATATATATATATAGAAAGAGAGAGAGAGAGAGCGAGAGACAGATATATATATATATATATATATATATATATATATATATATATATATATATATATATATATATACACATACATGTATGTCTACACACACACACACACACACACACACACACACAGATATATATATATATATATATATATATATATATATATATATATGCATACATACACACATCTCCATATATAAATACATTTTTCTTACTGTTGAATGACTGTGCTGCATGATATGTTTGAGAAAACCACATTTATGTGCAGGTCAAATGGCTTAGTGGTAAATCACTGTGGCTATGATCTGCAGGGTCCTGGGGTTTGAGACTTGGAAGGGCTGATTGTTTTCTTGCTGGGCAGAATAAGGGCTGTTGGATACACAGTGATTAAGGCACTATTAAGTGGTTGTAAGCAGGTTTACACGATGGTAAGCAGTTGTAACTTCCAGTTAAATATGCTTACAGATAATTAGCCTGACAGTGCTTAATCTGTGTAGCCATTGCTTGCCACCATGCAAACAGGCTTAAACCCACTTACTACTTCTTAAAAGTGCTTACTCATGCTTACCTCACACTTATTTCTTTAAAGGAAAAGAAAAAAGGGGTGATAGGAAAGTGGTGAAAAAGGGAGCACACAGAAGGAAAAATAATAGGGAAAGTAGCTAGGGATGTGCAGGACGGGTGTAGGGAAGGTCCATAGCTGTCCATTTCTTCTACAGCAACAGCCGTGCATATGTACTGAATCTGGAGATAGATTTAGACACTGAAACCCTTGAGAGAGGGGTGAGGACAAAAATAATGTGTTATGAAGCCAATTAGACCAAATTACATGTGTCCAGTGGACACGTGTGCAAAATGGACAGATATGTATGGGGCAAAATTTTTTGGTGGAACAGATTACCCTTTCTTTTTTTAAAGTGAGAGTGGGATGTTGGGGAAGGATAGTAGGTATATTTGGGGAGGTAGATTGGGTAGGAAGACAGACAAAACAGACAAGACAGCACACAGGGGCAGTATATGGTACATGTGGAGGGGTAAAGACCTTGGATAGCAAGGGGTGTTTGGAAATCAGAAGCCCATGAGCCCCCAAATGGAAACAGTGGGACTGAGGTCCCCACCCATGGGCAGTCACCACTGCACCTTCACGGCCCCAAAGGTGGCTGTGCTGGGGCTGAGCAGGAGGGGCAGGATGACCCTCTTAATGTGCCACTCAGCCCTCAGGCTGGTGTAGCAAATCTACAAACACCCTTTGGATCTCGTTATGCACCAATCCCTGGACCTGACTTCAGCTGACAGGATCTTGTACGTGCCCTGTCCTGGGGGGGTGAGCCCCATCCCCTCAGGTGGTTCCACTCGAAGGTGTTGCAGGATCAGCAGACAAGGAGGTCCCAGGGTGGTTCCCAGGAGTGCTGGGGCCCGGTGCCATGGTCAGATGAGGTGGGAGTCAGGGGTCCGCTGGGACCGGCCTTTCCATACATGCTATGGTGTTGCAGTTTTAAAACATCTGTGGGTTAGTAATAGTCAACACAAGCCAGGATTAGTTATAACAACATGCATATATATTCCCATTAACCCAAAACACCAGATTTGAAACAGTTGCATAGCAAACAGAACACATGCATATATGGAACCACAGTGGCCATTACAATGGCATGTAGGTTACATTGACAGCAACAGGCCACCAATGATAGTATTTCAACATGGAGCATTAATAGAAATACATTTCAATATTTATTGAACAATAGGACATATGTCCCAACAGTAGGTTTGGTGTAAACATAACCATTGATTTGTGTATTTAGATTATTGTTGCAGATATGATGGGGGGAGAGAGAGATGTCAATTAACAACTTTTATATCCTTGTAGTACTCATAACTTTAATGATCATTGTTCTAATCATTAAGGTACAAGTATTATTACAATACCCTATGGCTTTGGTTTGGGAAGTGGTATGTTTGTACACAGTGTATACGTTAACTGTCTTATAGCTAAATCCTTACATCTCTTACCTGGCAGACCTGAGGAGGGAGTTTGTTAACACTACCTGACTGTTTCTACACATATTCCCAGATTCAAAGTTAATATTATGCACATACCTCTCAAATCTCTTAATGCACACACTCTGGACAAAGCCTTACAACATGGGGGTACAAATAGGGACATGTTTTGACTATTGCTGTCATAAACTTGGAGAGTTGTATGAGTGACAGGATTTGTTTTAATATACATTTTCTGAAGGTTTTGAGGTCTGAAAATCAAATGTATGTCATTATTTCATGACTACAATTTTGAGATCATCCCACTGATTTGCCAGGGGGACAGAGGAATAGGCATTAAATATGAGCCAATTATCTGGACATTCTGAAAAATCTGTACACTTGAGAGTTATGGTTATGCATACAGCTTACTACCACTCCCAGGATTCGAACCATGGCTGTGTCTGCTAAAAATACAATTTAAGTCAAAGTAGAGTGGGCTATTTGGATATTGCTGTCTATCGCTTTAGTGTTTTCTGTCTAATTCTCTCTTGGTTGTACAATATGACCTTGTAATTACAACAGTCTTGCACAGAAATTCCTACAAATATTTTTATGTAGCAAAGTGTGAGAAACAGTGGTTGACACAACAGTACTATTCTGATATCAGATTTTACTGAATGCTACTTCTCAGGCCATACTATACCAAAATAAACACTACAAGTCCAGGATTTAAATCTTTATTGGCAGGCACAGTTTTCTTATCTAACAGACCTGTGGAGGGAATGTTTGTTAACACTACCTGACTGTTTTTACACATATTTCCAGATTCCAGTTAATATTATACACTCACCTCTCAATTTCTTAATGCACACACTCTGAACAAAGCTTGATAACATAGGGGTACAAATAGGGACATGTTTTGAATATTGCTGTCATAAACTTGGAGAGTTGCATGAGTGACAGGATTTGTTTTAATATACATTTTCTGAAGGTTTTGAGGTCTGAAAATCAAATGTATGTCATTTCGTGACTACAATTCTGAGATCATCCCACTGATTTGCCAGGAGGACAGAGAAACAGGCAGAAAATATGAACCAATTATCTGGACATTCTGAAAAATCTGTACAGTTGAGAGGTATGATTATGCACACAGCTTACTACCACTCCCATGATTCAAACCATGGCTGTGTTTCCTAAAATACAACAATTTAAGTCACAGTAGAGTGTGTCATTTGGATATTACTGTCTATCTCTTCAGTGTTTTCTGTCTAAGTCTCTCTTGGTTGTACGATTTGGTCTTCTACATACAACAGTCTTATACAGACATTCCTAGACATTTTTTTATGTGGCACGCACAGTGTGGGTAACAGTGGTTAATACAACATTATTATTCAGAGAATGCAACAATAAATGCCATACAATACCAGAGTAAACACAACTAGTCCAGGATTTATAGCTTTATTTCCAGGCAGTTACAGTTTTATTTACATATGACCTATATGGGACTATTACTGTCATATTATCTGGTTTATTCAATACAACCCATACACCAGTTTTTATACTGCAAGATGGCTTTCTTCTACTTTATATTTATTTGGTATGACTACTGCAAGCAGGATTATTACTCACCAGCCTCACAACGCAACCTTTGCAGCCTACTTGCATGGGCTTCCTGATTCACAGCCTGGTCAGCTGGAGCTGTAAATGAAATAGAGACATATTTAGGCATACCTATCATCACATACACACGCTGGACTTTAGTAAACAGTAATGGTATGACTACTTACACACTGCTGGGACATCACCCCTCTGCTTTGCTTCTTGGATCCACTCACCCAAGACCTCCCTCATTCTTCGCTTCAAGTCAGCATAGTGGTTCCCGACCTGCTCACCAGTCTGAGGATACCAGTGACACTGGTGAGATCACAGTCGAGATGGTCCCAGGCTTCTGCTCTATACTGGGAGCCCTGTTACTGGCCCTGCAGCAGTCTCTCATCATGTTTTCTTTACCAGGAGTCCTACCATGGCCTTGGACTCCTGTATGCCCCAGCGCTGCACCCGAAAGCACAATCCCTCTTCAGCTCCTGCCATCCTGGGAAGCTGCAACCAGTTATGAGGTGTATTCCCACCTGTGGGTTTTAAATACGGTCGATTTCCTACCCCTTGTCGTGATCGGATGGTTTTGAATATGCTGAGCTAAGCTAAGCTACGGGTAAACCTGCTTAGCTAAGGTTGGCACTGCTTAAAGGGACAGGTTCAGCACTGCTGACCAATGGGCAAATCTACTTAGCTGGGCTACTCATTGCTTAGCAGTCATATTTACACAATGCTTACACCTAGTAAGCAGAGCTGTTCATTTTATAGATTATCTGCTGTATGGCATTGATTCATCATTCATTACATATTATAAATTTGTTTACTGTCCCTGGCATCCCCCAATGTGCTTTCATTATATTTATTCATGTGTGACTATACTGTATGGGGCACTTGTTTTATATGGGGATTTCACAACTTTATTAAATTGACACCTCACATCTGGACCTAATGCAGTACTCTGGTTAAAAAATATATGTTATTTAGTAGGTAATACTAACAAAAATTGTTTATGTACTGCTTTCACATGTAAAATGTGAATTGGTTACATGGCTGCTCAAAAAGCATATGGTCTAACCACTTCACTATTGCAATACTGCTTATGTTGGATGTCTCATGCTATTTAACTTCTTGTGCTGTTTAAGCTGGACTAAGTGTAGCTAAGCAATGGGCACACCTGCGTAGCTACTCAAACTTTATCGCATTTATGAAAAACAAAAAAAGTTTTGTTCTGTTATTTTATCTATACCCTTCAGAATATCCCTGCTAATGTTAAACCTGTTATTTTATCAGCTTTCTGCTTTGTGGGACAATTGTCCCTTTTGGCTTTGTCCACATTCCTTACTCTGATGGGTTGGGATGTATGCGCTATGTGCTTATGCTGCCTGTGTTATCTTAATAACTTTTGGCTTGGTAGCATACCTCTCAACCTCTTAGTGCAAAATATCTGGACAAAATCTACAATGATGGGGGGACAAATAGGGATGGATTTTAAATATTGCTCTTACAAAATTAATAATAGGTTTTATATTAGCATGAATTTTCTGATGGATGTGTGGAGTCTTAAACTCAAATTTTTTGTCATTATTTAATATCTTCAATCCTCAGCTATTTGCTAGACAGGTACACATTTTAGGGGGAACACACCATAAATATGAGGCAAACAGCTGGGCATTCTGCAACAATCTGTACAGTTGAGAGGTATGCTTGGTAGGGAACGACTGTCCCTTTTGCCTTTAACCACATATATTTTTTGTTTTCCTGATGGGTTGGGATGTTACAAGCCTTCTCTCTCATTTTTATTTGCCAAAATGCAATTCTGGTGTACAGAGGGCATGTGTATTGTGAGAGCTCTGCTCTTAGACACACCCCCTGTGCTTGTACATGGCACCATGTCCATTTTAGAGCAAGGCAGCGCACCTTCATAAATATGCATGGCATGCTGCCATGCTGAACAGTGCAGAAATAACTTATTCCTGCATGGCTGCTTGCTGAATCATAAGATCATAGCATCATAGGATCATAGGAGATTACTAGGCTATCGACCCGGAGGTCATTTCAAGCCTAGCCATTTCATCCCAATGTAATGCCATAGAGATGTTAGTTAATACCCAAGATTGTATTTAGTAAGGACTGTCCATATCCAGAAGGGTTGTGGGCGCTATCACCAGTAAGAATTTATTGTTCCCCATCCACGGGGCAGTTTCAGTGTGCCCATGAATGGAATGCAGACATTAAAAGCAAAAATTCCTACATTCATGAAAAGCATAAATCACATATTTGTTAAGGCAAATATTCATATAGTCCTGAAGACCATAATCTGCATATTCAGAGTAGATAATTCACACATTTATCAAGTAAACAGCTTGCATGGCTGATTAGAATAGCTGTGCATTAAACCATTGAGAAAAAGTAAAGATTTGCTTTAAGATTCTGAGAGATTATTACTACCAGTGCTAATTAACTAGCAATGATCTACCAATTAGCTTGATGGCGGTAATAAGTAATTCTGAGACAGGAGAAATCTGTGGCAAACAATATCTCATTAGAAGCTTATTATTTAGGGTCAGTATAGCGTTAAGATAAATCATTGTATATGTACTAATGAGAGTTCCATTGCAGTAAGGTAAAAGGCTAAATCAGAAATGAAATGTATGAGACAAATGGTGTAATATATAAGCTGTATCTGCTGCATGTTTCAGTACTATGGTTATTTTTCCCTAACAAGAGAACTTGAAGCGTTAAGAAAGAGATAAACAAAACTACTTTAATAGAGCATTATCCACTTACAACTGTTGATGAAGACATGTTCATGATGCTGTCTAATTATACTCATCCATGCACTTGGAAGCTACGAACATTTCATACATGGTTTATACTTCAGCCTCCTAAGGCATTTATTTATAAGCCCTCTAAATAATTTAGCTATACACCACCCTTATATGAAAAAATACTATGCCCATTAGTTTGTTGTGCCTCTGTCCAGCACAAGGAAGATACAAACTTCTGTGAATGCTAACTGGTATGTCCTGAGCATAAAGGGTATTCTAGTGACCAGTTGCCAGGTAATAGCTGGTCTAGAATGTGTTGTGCACATTACTGATAAAATACTTACATGATAAGAAGTTAAATAAATTAGTAAAATGTTAGAAATAAACTTTAACTTAACACGTTCAGGATCTTATTAAGTATCCTACAAAGTTAATTCATGAAAACACATTGTACAACTTCCTTCTTCAGTTAATGTGCTCCAGGCTATTGGAGAAGCTATATAAGTGCATTTGGTTATGCAATGTGTTTTTGTTAAAACACCAGAGGTGCTTTCTGAAATTACAAAAGATGAACTAAATACATCACAGTTTTATTAGCTGATTTAGTACTGACTTTGTGTTTTATGTATGGATGCATTCTTGCTGGGTTTTTACAGTGAGTAGATGAAAGAAAACAAGTAAGGCAATAAAGGAAGAGAAAAAAGAAACAAATGAGAAAAAAGAAATAAAGAATAAGAGAACAAGAAAGACAAAGAAAGATGCAGCAAAAAAAAAATGATATTCTTACAGTGGCTGGACAAAATCATGTACTGTGCAAGTTAATAATGTGATAGACATTGAGTTTAATGACAGAAGGAAAACCACAGAGGTCACATATTTTTCCTTGCATAAATCTCCAGCTTACAAAAAGTTAGCCTGACATAATTAATTGGAAGGCATGACTTACCAGAAGTCTCTATGGCCAAGATGTGGCTTGAGCACAGAATATTTTATTTGCTCTGTACGTGAATATTTTTGACAGGAATTTACTATGAGATTTGATCCAGTCAGTGTGAAAAGTATGACAAGTAAAGGAAAATGCATATTTTAATTTATGATCAAATCAGATTAGTCAAAATGTAATAAGTGAAAAAAAAATCCAGTCAGAATATATGCCGACAGACTACTTGAATGATAGTTTCCAAATCAACTGACAAAAGCCTATCTCTCCAAAGAAGGATTTCCAAAAGATGTTGTTATCCATACAACAATAATCCTTAAAAATAGAAATATGGATGAAAATGTAAACTATATATGAAGGAATAGCAAAAAAACAGTTTTAATTTCAAGCAGTGCAGAAACACATTTAAGTGCTTTTTTTGGTTAGCTTATATAAAATACAACTTTTCAAAATATGCCCTTTATTCTTTAGGAAAAGGACTATATATATCACCCCCGGGATTCACTAATCCTCCATGTAAGACTAAATTAGTCTTACATGGAAACTGCAGCCTAAGAGTAAGACGTCAGCGCGCCATGCATATTCATGAGGGTGCGCTGACTCAACTCTAAGGCTAACACGGAGTGTGCATGAGTGCAGGGGGCATGTCGGACTGCCGAGCAGTCCAAAAATCCATGCCCCTGCAAGTCCCTCAATCAGCAAATGTTGACTGACATGAGCGAGTCTGCTCAAATGTGTACATACCCAACACTATACTCCCCCACATTCTAAACCCCTGTACAACTAGAAAATGTAAAACTTTTATTTTTATTTTTTTATTATTCCCGATATAGCTGCCCGTATTTGTGCGTGTTTGCCCATTGCTTAGCTACAGTTAGCAGTTTAGACATCAAAGAGGATAATAAGAAACTTATATGCAAATTAAGCCAAATCACAATAGCATAGTGGTAGAGCCTTCGCACAAAGAGGAGGCATTCCCAGTTCGAGTCCCACCAATCCCCTTTCTATTTTCTGTTGGAAATCTGTATATAAAAATAATTCCTGACATTTATCTTTTAAATTTTAGTAAAAAGAGTTGAAATGGCCTATGTAGTAGTGAATGAATTGTATATATATATATATATATATATATATATATATATATATATATATATATATATATATATATATATATAAGAAGCTGAAATGGTTATTCATACTGATGAATGCATAAGTAAAGTATATTAAGCAATGTGAAGCACTGCTAAGCAAAGTTTACCAGTATTAAGCATATTTAAGTATAATTGCTCATAGCTTAGCACTGCTTTAACTAGCGCAATAGCTTTGCGCTGATCTGCACATCACGCAAACCAGCGCAAACAGAACATGTTTGCGTGTAGCTGCGCACAGCGCTAACTAGTGCAACGTTGGGCAATGTCGGGCACCGTACAGCAACGTAGAGCAACGTTGGGCAAAATTGAGCAGTCACCTAAACACAGCCACACCTCCTAGCTGGTCTGGCTAGTAGTAAAATAAAAAAGCAATGACAGGCCTCAAACCCGAGATACTGTGCACCATAATTACATTACTGAACCACTAAGCCATGACAGCTTTTCATAAGCATGCACTTTCAACACACTCATACATATCAATGGAAGTTTACCCATTGCTAAGCAGGTGTGCCTTCAGCTGAGTTTTTTCAAAACTGGCCAATCACAAATAAGTGCGGGAAATGATGCATATTTAAGCTCCATAGGTGGGAATACTTGCCATAACTGGTTGTAGCTCCCATCTGCAGGCAGCAATGGCCGGTGCCGCAGAGGGCTCTCGTATTCGAGCGCAACATTGGGGCATTGAGGAGTCAAAAGTAATGGTTTGGCTCCTTGTCCATAATCATGAGGATAGACTCCTGTGGGGCCAGTAACAGGGCACCCAATACAAAGCAGAAGCCTGGGACCATCTGTCTCATGAACTCACCAGTGCCACAGGTGTCCCTTGGACTGATGAGCAGGTCAGACACCACCAAGCAGACCTGAAGAGATGCAAGGTGGGTCAACTGGACCAGTGGCTCCAGGAGGCCCGTGAGATGGAAAATGCCCCACTACTGAGTAAGTAGCCATGGAATTAAGTATGTAAGAATTGCTATTCTAGTCTATACTATGGATAGGTATGTCTCAATATCACTTCATTGACTTCACAGCTGCAGGTGTCCAAGCTGAGGATCAGCAAGCCTATGCCGATAGGCTGCTAAGGCTGCACCACCAGACAGGTTAGTAATTATCCAGCTTGTACTGTTATGTAAAATAAATGAGAGAGCCTGAAACAAGTGTTTTAACAGAATAAATAAAGGTATAATAATTCTCTAATAATTATTCTGCATGTACTGTTATATAAAATGAATGACAGAGCCTCTAGAAAAGTGTTTTAAGTCTTTAATAAAGGTATAATTCCTGGAGTGTGTCTGTGTCATTTTCTTTGATATGTTGTTGTACTCTTGCATTATGGAAATAGTACTGTTGTATTAAGTGCTGTTAACACACAGTTGTGTAGGCCCATATAAAGTGGATGAAGGGAGTGCCGGTAGCTTTTAAGCATATTTACAGTCCTCAACTGTTGGTTCATGCCCAACATGTACAGGTTAATCTGGCACATGAGTAGCTCGGTACTGTGTTCCCCAGAAATGTCATTGTGCTGGCAGAACTGTAGGGAGCTGTTAACATATAACTGATAATTTCACCTAAACATATCTTAGATAAGTATAGGAAAGTAGAGCTGTCAGTGTACCATCTCAGCAGTAGTGTGTCTGAGCAACTCAGAAAATATGTAGCAGTAACATCTGCATCCTGGACAGTTTGTATGTCAGATACAGCCCATGTATGTAAAGATCTAGCAAAATCCATTTCCCAATTTAAGGACAATTGGGTAATGTAATAATACATGTAGGGGACATATAACTGCAGTTAATAGGAATGCAGTGTAAACTAGAAGGATATATAAGTTGTTAATGAAGCTATCATTTTCCACCCTACTGTATGTGCATAAGAAATGCAATTCCACACCTCAATGGGTATGTCTAATCTCAAAACATTTGTTGGGACATATGTCCTATTGGTTTATAAATATCTGCATTTATTTTGATGCATGTGCCCTGTTCAAATACCACAATATTAGTGGCCTGTTGCCATCAATTAAACCTGTATGCTGTTGTAATGTCCACTGTTGTTCTATATATGTATGTGTCATGCTTGCTGTTCAACTGTTGAAACTCTGGTGTGTTGGATTAATGGGAATACTTCTGCATGCTGTTATAACTAATTGGGAATACTGTTGATGGTTACTAACCCATATTTTCATTAAATCCTCCTAAACATAGAACATATGGGAAGGCCAGTCCCAGCGGACCCATCTGTCCCACCTCAGCTGGTGATGGCACCTGGCACCAGCAGGTCCAGTACCCAGCCTGGGACCTCCTCCTCCATTGGCCCTGTGCCACCTTCGGGTTGAAGTGCTGCAGGGGATGGGGCTCATCCCCCCGTGCAAGCGTTGGTGGAGGAAGGCCACCTATCACCCTCCGAACGGTCCGGGCTGTGGTGCGTAGGGAGATTGAGTGTTCTGTCGCTGATCCTCTACACCAGCTTGAGGCATGAGTGGCATGACTCACGGGTGAGCCTGCCCCTCCTATGCAGCCCTCAGCACAGCAATCCTCTGGGCTGTGAAGGTGCAGTGGTGACTGCCCATGGGTGGGGATCTCAGTTCCACTGTTGCCATCTGTTGGCGCATGGGTTTGCGATTTCCAAACATCCTTCCCCATCAATGGTGCTCACCCACCACATGTCATATTCCATCCCTGTATGTGTCTTGTTTGTCTTGTCTGCTTACCTCCCCAACCTACCTCCCCAAATATACCTACTTCCCCTACCCCACATTCCACTCTCACCTGAAAAAAAAAGGTCAATCTGCTCCCAAAAAAAATTACGCCCCATACATAGCTGCCCATTTTGCACACATGTCCACTGGACACATACACTGATATTTAATTGGCAGTACAACATACTTTGTTGTCCTCACCCCTCTCTCAGGAGTGGAAGGTTTCATATTCCCCTCCAAATTTATTGCATATGCACAGCTGTTGCTGTTAAAGAAATGGGCAGCTATGGACCTTCCCTACACCCGTCCTGCACATCCCAAGCTGTTTTCCCTTATGTCTTTCCCTCTTTGTGCCCCTGTTTCACCACTTTCCAATCTCCCCATTTTCTTTTCTGTCAAATAAATGAGACCAGGGGTTAGCGAAAGTAAGCACTATTAAGCAGTAGAAAGCAGGTTTGCACAAGTGTGCGCTTGTGTTCACTTAGCTAAGCATTGCTAAGCATCGTGCAAACCTGCGCAAACCCGCTTACAACTGTTTAAAAGTGCCTTAGTCACTCTGTTTGTCAGGGCCCTTGTTCTGCTCAGCAGCAAAATAAAACACCTGTTTTAGTCTCGAACCCTGGACACACTAGACTGCATGAAGTACCACTAAGCCACGGTAGACATACAAGTTGGTCCTGAAATAAATATATCATGCATCAGAATGAGTGAATGTAAAGGAAAAATAGGAATGCCATAACACAAAACTTGTTCTATGGAACTTTACCAACAGTTGTTGTGGAATTGCATTACATGACTGTGATAAGAGAACCAGCCATTCTAGCAGGAAATAATGTTACAGCAGCACTTTACAGCCCGCACACAGTATCATAGCAGGATAAACAGTGGCATATCTGATTAGGGCAGAGGACATACATCCCAACTGTGACTACTTTTCAGGGATGTCCCTGATTTTGAAACATATGTTAGCTGTGTCCCTCTGAATCCCTCTGAAAAGAACTGACATTAGGCAGAAAGATGGGGTTTTACACTTAATGAATAATGACAATAATAAGAGTTAGACACTGCATGTACTTCAGAAAAGGTGTAGTAATCCATATGCACTGGTTCTCTCGAAGTCTCCACTTACTGTCTCTATTATTTTGAAGGTGTACCTGACTTTTACCTACCTTTCCCTGACTCTGTTCAAATATGTACCTGAGTGTTTCAGAGGCCTGGCAGAGGCAGAAACACACAGGCATATCAGCTTTTCTGCTGTTGCACACTGTGCAAATAGCTTTGGAAGGAGTTCCACAAGCATACCCTTATGTAGGAGTACAACACTGAAATACCAAAGGATGTAGCCATGTACTAGTAGCAACTGACTGTAACAATGCCATTGTACCAGTGTTGAAAAGACCTGTGCATTGCACAGATAAAGAATAACAGGCTAACATCTGGCTACCATCTGGATAGGTCCACAGTTGGGAGCTATGCAGACAGACTACTTGCCTTGATAAACTAACAGGTACACAGCAACCCTTTAAGTCCAGCAAGATAACATTCACACAATAATACATAATGATCTCTGTACGTCTGCATCCCTACCCAAATGTACAATATGCCTGTGTGCTCAGGGTCTACCAAGGATGTAGTTAGGCATACTCAGTACTGGAATTGTCCAGTTTTCATGAGCAGCCTGTGCTAATGTCAACACTAAAAAAGCACAAACTGTTCAGAAGTGAGTACATTAATATTCACAGTATAGCAGTTCACAAACAGTTCATGTGCCAAAAGAATACATCTCAATAACGACTTTTGTATGGCAGTTAATTGTATAAGTAGAAAAGAAACTACATACTCCCATGTATCTTGTGTTAGCATTTGCAGGGGTGAGTACAATTCTACACTGACAAGTGTGTACTGGAAGTGGCAACATTCAGGTCTGAGTACAACATTTAAATCACTGGCTACACCCCTAGCTTCAGATATAAGAACTATACCAACCTTCTGACTTAAACAATGGTGTCCACAGCAAACAAGTATGAGCCCCACTTTGGAAAGCTGAAAGGGCTATGCCTACCTGACTTAGCAATTTATAGCATTGGGTTGCTATGACAGTGAGTACTGCAATTACCACACAGCCAGATGCATGCAATTACCAAATGGTGGCTACCAATTGGTGCAGAGGCTATCACATGCACATGTGCAGATACCTATAAAAGCAGGCTGTACTTGCTGCCCACACATGCAATCACTCCATTGCAGACACTGAGAGAGAGAGAGAGAGAGAGAGCCAGAGAGAGAGAGAGAGAGAGAGAGAGAGACATTAACAGCAAAAGCAAAAGGAACATGGAAATTAATAATACCAACACATACAAAGGATAAGGTATGTAACAGATATGTATTTACTGGCATGTAGTAGATGTTTTGAAGAGTACTCTACATACTTTGAAACATCCATATGTGGCAGCAGTACGTATCTATGCACACATGTCCAGCATAACTACTGCCATGGACAAATCAGTGTGGAGCTGTGTGCAGGGGGACATAACTGTGACATATGTAGTTCAGCATTAAATGTCAAACATCTGATCCATGTTAGCTGTGTTCTGTACAGTAGTGTGGACAATGGCTGTTTGGGGGAGTAATGCAAACAGCTATATAAACATGGATGTGACAGAGTAACACATGCATGATAGTCATATTAACGTGTAGCTTAGCATTGGCAACTGCTGTACCAGGCTTGTATGCTAATCTAGCATTTGTAGCTATATACACACCCTCTAATATTACTGTGTGCTCACATGTGACCCCTGTTCATGTTGCAGCAAGGCCCAACAGATCAGCCATGAGGTCCAGGGACTTACAACAGTGTGGACCTTATGTGTGTATGGCACATACATACGGAGAGATATATATGTGTCAGATATATTAACATCTGCACATGTGCATAGAGCAATGAACATACTGCAACTGTATGTGAAGGGTGGAGATATATATGTTGGTGAAGGTTGTTATGTGCATATTTGTATGTAGGTTGTAGTGTGTGGCAAACAAGACAGCATACAGTGTTGCTATATGACATGCAGTGGTTAAACACTGTGAATGTGATTTGTTAAGTTTGCAATGTTGCAGCCAGTGAGGCTTGCTAAAGCTCATAGGCTGAGAACACCTTCAATGCATTTCTCACAAGACTGTGCAATATCATTACATTACTGTATACCTCACATCCTTAGCATAATTGATATTCCAATCATGAAAGGTGGACTGTATATGTGCCTATATGTATATGTATATGTACACCAATGGATGTGTACATGTATGTGTATATATATATATATATATATATATATATATATATATATATATATATATAGAGAGAGAGAGAGAGAGAGAGTCATATATAGTGAGACAGATGCCTGGTGTCAAACTCATGCTGTAAAGCTATAAACCAACTAAAGCATAGTCATCCACTTTTACAAAACATAGTATCCCCACAGTACCACATAGGTAGTAGCCCCCAACATATTGAACAGTTACCGATGTGTACATGCAGCCAAGTGTTACATCATCTCTCCTTTGGTAATCACATTTACAAAGATATTTTGAAATCCCTCGGTGGATCACATAAGCAATAAGGGGTCTGCATGCATATCCACAATGGTTGTTGTACACTTATAATGAATAGCCATCATTGACAGACTTTGCTGTGTTTGAACAGGTCTGAAATATACCTCAGGCATAAACCCTCACTCACACTATTCAATAGAAACTGCAATGAGTGTGTGTGACACGGATGACCTAGGTCAAGGATCACTGCAGTGGCTGGGCTTGTCACAAGCATTCAGACATGACCTAAGGTCTGGAAAGTGGCAGCACACTCTGGGAAAGATAACAGATGTGTTCATGGAGAAAGCAGGGTTCCCACCTATGAAATAATTGAGGTCACATGTACATATATGTATTTGCCACACAGCTACCTGACATGTGCAATGCACATACTGTTGTCATTGTGATATGTCATACAGTAGTAAAAGCAAAACCCACAACACATTGACCAACAGTGTCACACACATAGAGCATACACACACACACACACACACACACACACACACACACACACACACACACACACACAATCACCAAGTGCAGGATTCAAACCCCTACCTAACTACTTTCTGATATTAGAGTAGTAGACATTAACACGACGTGCTATACACGTTGCTGGGAGCTCTTCTTTCCACAGGTATATTTTTAGGATGGTGACATCATCAGACTTGACAAAGATAAGTATACCACTTTTAAGGTGTTTTAGTAGTCTCCAAAAAGGTTGCGCCTCTCCAAGGAGATACACACACACAGTTATCAAGTGCAGGATTTAAACCCCTACCTAACTACTTTATGATACTAGAGGAATACACATTTACACGACGCGCTATACACATTTACTGGGAGTTCTCCTTTCCACAGGTATATTTGTAGGATGGTGACATCATCAGACTAGACAAAGTGGGTTACATTAAGTGACATTAAGTGGGCTACATAGAAGGAATTTCTAAACACTTTGGCCATGTGATCATCAAAGGAGAGTTTACTATCTACCTGGGTCCCCAGGGTCATAATTACTTTCTCCATACATACTGGATTACCACCTATGTGGTAATTTGTGTGCACTTTGTTTTATCCAAACGGGATGACTATGCATTCTTTGGCATTCTGCTTGAGGGCATTGTTTTGACACCAGGTATCTGTCTCTGTAAGACCCTTCTGGAGGATGTCTGTGTCAGCCATAGAGTCGATTATGGACCACAGTTAGCAGTCATCTGCAAACTTGTTCATCCATACTCCTCCCATGCTTGCCTGTACCTCTGAGCAGTATCTACTGAACAGGTGGGGTCCCAGGACCAAGACCTGTGGGATGCCATTTGTGACTGGTTTAGAGTCGGACATAGCACCCGCAACTCTGAACATGTGTGTTTGATCTGTGAGCCAGTTGGCCTCCCATTCTGTAACATAGCTGTTAATGTTCAAGCTGGTAAGCTTGTCCATGATGGCAGAGTGGGGAATGGTTTTGAAAGGCCTTATTGAGGTCCATGTGGGCTGTGTGGACTACTTTCACCTCCACCTATGTCCTTGGTAACTGTTTCAAATAAGTCAAATAGGTTTAGGAGGCAGGATCTGCCTTTAACAAAGCCAAGTTGGGTAGAGTCCAGTGTCTGGAGGTCCTCAATGTCTCTGTTTATGGGTTCCATGATAATTTGCTCCATAGCTTTGCAGACCAGCCTGAGTATGCCTATAGGGCAATGGTTTCCAGGTTCTGTTGTGGCACCCCCTTTGTGGAGCTGGATGACTGTTGCTCTATGCCATTCTTTGGGTACATAGCCTGTGGTAAGGTTGAGTCTGGACAGTGAATGTAGGTGAGGGTGTAGTTCCTTTTGGGGCTGGTGTAAGACACAGCCTGGGACACCATCCAGTCCCATTGATGCTGTGTTCTTAGCTTTGGAGAGGGCTGTTTTTACCTGCATGTCCATGAAGTCTGGGGCTCTGCATTCTTCTGGGATGGACACAGGCCTTTTTGGGGGTGATGGGGGGGGTTTGCACTAAACTTGTCCCCAGGATGTGGGCAATGTAAGTTGGTTCAGTGTATTTCTTGCCATTTTGCAGTAGCTGACAGCATATTTAGAAGTTGCCACCTAAATGTTTGGTATAGCTAACGAAGGCTTTTTGTTTGTTATTTTTACATTCCTTGGCAATTTGTCTTTAGAAACTGGCCTTGGATTATTTTATGAGTGATTACTGTTTCTTCCTAGTAATGATCAGTGATGCCTTTCCTTTTGTGAAGTTTGCTCTATCATGTGCTCGTTTCCTCCTTCTGTTCTATAGCTTATTTATGGGCAACAACCACCAGATTGGCTTCTTATTTTTGGAGTAGTGCTTCTTGGTTTGATTTGGGATGTCTCAATCCATGCATCCCTGTAGATGCTCATAGAATGCACTTGTAAATGATTTGGCAGATTGTATAGCATTAGCCTATAGCAAGAGGGCTTTGGAACTTTCCACTTTGGTGTTGGGAAGTGTGCAGTTTGCTTTTGAAAATTTCTTCACAGTTGTCTCCTTGACTGGGGGGTGGGTGGGATGTGGATGTCCAGTGTGATTACTTTATGATATGATATTATCAGCAAGGGGTTTATTTCTGTTGTGGAACACTGGTACCCCATGTTGTTGATGATCAGGCCCAGTATGTTGTCACCTGTAGTGGGTGTGGTGACCAGCTGTTCCAGGGCATTTGAGTTTTTAAACTCTAGGAAACATTGAGCAAAGGACGTTGTACATGAGTAATTCTCCCACTCAATGTTTGGGTAGTTGTAATCTCCTCATATAATGGTGTTTGTTAGGACCTTTATATTTTCCACTGTTCTCAGGAATACTGAGTGAGGTTCCTGAGACAAGATAGGTGATCTGTAGCAGGCTACAATCTGATAAGCAGCTTTGCCCAATGTTAGTTACACTTGCATAGTCTCCAAGGCCTCATGCTGTGCCACTAACCTAAAGGTGTGGGTATCCATAAGGTAAATGGATACACCCCTTCCTTTTGTATTTCACTCTGGGTTTTGTGGATGAAGAGCAGAGGGATTGTGAGTGTTTTTTGTGGAGCATGTCCAACAGCTCTGTGTTTGACATAGCTTTGTATGTTAGGCGGAGATCACATCTGAGTAGGCGATATATGAGAGAGTACAGCTGGAACATTTTGAGACGGTCTGTGTATGGCATGTATTTCAGGCCGCTAATGCTCTTTATTGATATTGATATTCATTGATATTTATGACATAGTGAAAGAAAGCTTCATGGTTCTCTATGGACTCTTTGACAATATTTTTGCCAGACCATGGATTGGATAAAGTTAGGAGTGCTCATTGTTTATTGATGATACTGATCAGAGTTTATTGATCTTCTTAGAATTTTCACTTTCTTTGAACAACTTAAGTACTTGTAGTACATAGTTTGATTATGACAGGAGTACAATATATTATATGGGTCTGTTTTCATATCACTGTGTGTGCAAGGCAGGATTGGTGAATAGTGACAAGTTTCTGGGGTAAGAACTGCAACTGCCAGATATGTGTGGCCCACTGCTGTACTCAGACATGGCCTAAGTGTGTGAGCATGCCCAGTATGACCTTTCAGTATGTTGTTGACTGACATTTCCTTCATTTATTTAGGTGTGTGAGCATGCCCAGTATGACCTTTCAGTATGTTGCTGACTGAAATTTGCTAAATTTGTTTGTGTGTGTGAGCATGCCCAGTATGGACATATATACTATATGTGTGTGAAATGCTGATGCCTGTGAAATCCTCATCATATCACCAGTTGGTCTCTGGAAGGTACCTGTTGCTAGTATTCTTATTTATTTATTTATTTACATTTTGTTGACAGCGCTAGTCTAACTGGATACATGTCCATTTTCAGTAGAGGCCCGGGGAGAAAAGCTCCAAGAAGGGCATTAATTATACAAAGCAATATCAAGCTATAAGCATATACAGGAAAAACATTATTAAGATCATTGCAAATGAATGTTAAGCAAATATAAAAGTAATTAATATATATATATTTTTTTTTTTGGTAAATCATAGTACAGCGAGAAATGCCATGGAAAGAGTGGCAATATGGTACCCTGGAGGTACCATAAAAGGGATTAGCAGGAATGTTTAAGGCGGGGAGATCAGTTGGGGTTGGAGCAGGGGCAGAGCCAATGAGTTTTAAAATGCTGTTTGAGGTTTTTTTAAAAAGATAAGTGGAAGAGATGGTAGAAAGCTCACTTGGCAGGCGGTTCCAGGCCTTTCCAACTGTACTGGTAAAAAGAGAGTCTCCAGCTTTGGTTTTAGATTTAATAGTGGAAACTAGAAGTTTATCAGCTGAGCAAAGAGTGGTAAGATTTTTGTAAGGGCTAGTAAGATTAGTGAGGATTGGGATATTATTAGGGTGGAAGAGTATCTTTTGGGTTATAGTAAGTTGATGATAGAGTAGTTGGTTTGCAGTTCTAGCCATCCCAGTTGTTTGAGGTTGAGACAGTTGTGTGTTCTAAAAGGGTTGCCAGTAGCAAATCTGGCTATGTTGTTGTAGCTATTGGCAAGTTTATTAAGGTTGCTTTTGGAAAGGTTAGTGTAAATAGCAGAAGCATACAGTAGGGTAGAGATCAGATGAGTTTTGGCTATTGTGGTTCTGGCTATAATTGTAAGGAAGGGTTTGATTCTATACAGTGAACCTAGTTTTTGTTAACAGATTTTACAGTATAGTTGATGTGGTCATCATAACTAAGGTTGTTATGAATAGTTATGCTGAAGAGACGGGTTGTGGTATCAGGGTTTATGGTGGTTCCATTGTTTGAGGTTATAATGAAGTGAAATTGCGGTGATTTATGAGTGGGAGTAAAGAGTAATAATTTTTTTTTTTTTTTGCATTTAGGAGGAGGCAGTGTTGCATGAACCAATTTTCAACTGTGTTAAATACAGACTGGGTAAGGGTGTGGAGTGTGGTTGGGGAATTGGTGGAGCAGATTAAAGTAGAGTCGTCAGCATACTGAATGCAGGTGGCTTGAGAAATTGTAGTGTTTAGGTCGTTGATAAATATTGAGAAGAGAATAGGGCCTAGTATGGAACCTTGAGGTACTCCTAGGTTTATGGGGAGGGGAGTTGACAGCATATTGTCCCAGAGGACTTCTTGATGATGGTTTTCTAGGTAGGATTTAAACCAGAGTAGTGCCTGTGTGTCTAGTGAGTGGGCTTTTAGTACCTCTAAAAGCAAATTGTGGTTGACCATATTGAAGGCTTTTGAAAGGTCAATAAACAAAGCTGAGGAAAGGGTGTTATTGTTCTGATTTTTGTTTATAGAGTCAGAGAAGGATAGCAGGGCAGTTGATGTACTGTGGAATGGTCTGAAACCATGTTTGCAGTTGGCAAGTAAATTGTTGTGGAAAAGATGGTCAAGAAGTTGAAGGTGGATACATTTTTCCATTATTTTTGCTATAGGAGAGAGTAACGCGATCAGTCTAAAGTTGGAAATGTCAGTTGATGTGCCACCTTTGTGTAAAGGAATGATGTGATATACCTTCCATATAAGGGGGATTTTACTTTCTGAAACGGTTCTATTGATAAGGATAGAGATAGGGTAGGCAATGACTTTAGCTTCAATTTGCAGGTATTCTGCTGGTATGCAGTCAGCAGAGGGGGTACATGGTTTGAGTTTTAGACGGAGGTTACAAATGAGGGATGTAGGAACAGGTTGTATGTGAAAAGGAGGAGTTGAGTTTGTTGTAGCATTAGGTGGGAGGGAGCTGGTGGGAGATAGAGAGTTTGCTAGAGTTTGTATGGCTTTGATAAAATAGGTGTTAAAGGAATCAGCTATTAGTTTAGGGTTATTTTGGGAAATTCCTGATGGTGTGGGAGACTTGGTGTGGCCTGGATTAAGTAGTTTGTTGATAGCTGACCAGAAATTTTGTGGTTTTTGATTGTGGGTTTGCTGGAGGTGAAAATAATAGTTTCTTTTGTCAAGGTGGATGTCTTTTTGTAGCATTTCTTAGTTGTTTAAAGTAAAGGTGGTCAGAAGGGCTTTTAGAGGCTCTCCACTTGGCCCAGATTTTATTTCTTCGGAGGATTTTTTGCCTAGATTGTTTTGTGAGCCATGGGGCAGTTTTGGTCTTTGTTCTTGATGAACGATAGGGGGCATGGAGGTCTAGGATTTGAAGGAACTTAGTATTAAAGTAGGTGACTGCTACATCAAGTTGAAGATGAAGCAGTGAAGACCAATCACAAGCCTTCAGTTCTGTTTGGAAGTTCTCAGGATGAAGGTTTTTTTTTTGAGCGTGAGGTTTTAAAAATAATTGGATTGGGTCTATGAAGTTTTTGTTTAATTATATAGGTAAGAGCGTGGTCACTGATGTTGTCAGGAAGAATTCCATGTTTATAAGTTGAGGGATGACTGTTAATGAGAATCCAGTCTAGTATGGTTTCCTTGCCACTTTGTTTATGGATTCTTGTAGGGGTGGTTATCATTTGTGATAAACCATAAAGATTTATGTGGTTAGTGGGATTAGGGGACACACAAGTAGACCAGTCTATATTAAAGTCGCCTAAGACAATGGTTTCCTGGGGTAGGTGTATAGATAGGCTACTAAGTATATTCTCTAGATTACTGATATTGTTATCTGGGGAAGGTAGGAACAGATTATGTAGATGTATTTATGGTTATTAATTTCAAGTTTGGCTGATAGGGTTTCTGTTGTGGAGTTTGTGGGTAGCGGGACATTGAAGGTAGATAGTTGGATTTCTGATTTATAGAATATGGCTACACCCCCACCTTTTTTGCTGGTACGATCTTTTCTCAGGATGTTATATCCTGGGGGGGGTTATTTCATGATCTTTGGTTGAGGGTTTAAGCCAAGTTTCAGTAATATGCCAACACATACCTTGGTTTCCATAGGGATGGGTTCCCCTCTGTTGGTTCTGTGTGTGAATCGTGGCCTGCACAGCTCAACAATTTGCTGCAGGATGTCTCTGTCCACTCTATAGTGCTCCACTATCTCCAGCTCATGTAGCCCCTGGTAGGTTACCCTGAGTCTGTACACTCTTCTCTGTCTCCTCACTGTGGGTTGCTCAGCAGCATTCGCAGTGGCACCACCCTCACCATCTTGCACATGTTGGCTTATAATAGCAATGGCAACCCCTAACAAATTTTTGTCTGAGTTAAGCTTTTTAAGTTTTCACTCTCTTCGTATACTGCTGTGTTGCAGTGTTTTTAAGAAAAACATGGGGGAATGTTGTTTGCAGAATTTTAAATGCTGGGCTGGGCTGGGCTAGTGTACTGCCTGTGTAATTGGCTGATTCTGATTTATTTCACCCGGCAGCTCTGTTAGTTCTCCTTGGTTAACTTTCTATTACTTCTTTTCCTTCCTTTTCCCTTTCTGTTTCCACAAGGGGCAGCACCGCGCAAACAAGCGCAAACATGCGCACACGAGTGCACATGTGTGCACACAGGCTTAGGCGGGTGCACATCCACTCACACAGGCTTAGACAGGCTTACACAGGCGTAGACGGGTGCACACGCGCGCACACAGGCTTAGACAGGTTTACAGGCATGCACACGCATGCACACGGTGTAAGCACATTTGCAAGAAATTTCAGTGATATCCACAGCGTACAACTTCGGTTTCTGGATTTCAGCTAGGACAACTGTAGACACTCCTCTTCCAATCCTGTGTAACTCACAGCAAATACAAGGCACTCTGCTCCAATAAGCTTACAGTCTTTCATACATACCCCCTCATGATGTCACCTATCTACTACTCCACTACTCCTACAATTACACTCTAGAGACATGGCTCACATGCTAGGGAAAATAGGAATTCACTATCCTTATCCTCATTTGCATAGGATTGTCTACTAATGCTTGGTTACATCTCTCAAACTGAGCTTCCCCCCTTAGCAACCACTACTCAGTAGCCATGTTGTCTTCAGCCTGCCATTCACCAGCATGGCAAAATAATATTTTTAATAAGAATGCCTATTTTTGCCTATTTTTTATTTATTTTCTGTTTTTTAAAGTGCCACACATTTGCGTGGTGCTGCGCTATGCTTAAACATCGGAGATCGGGGAAAAAAGAATTTTGATTTTTATTAATTTTCAAACGATAAAAATGCCAATGGCCTTATATTCGGCCATTGGCATGCTTCCTCAACTGGATGCATCCTTTATTTGGAGCTGTCATAGCTCCGTTTTGCTATTTGCAGAACGGTACTCCGTTACCAATGGAGTACATTTCTGCAAATAACTCTTCTCTTCCACGAACAGGTTAGTGTTTCCTGCATCGCAAATTTACCTCATTTGTATAGCTTTCAGCAGCAAATGAGGTCATTTGCATAACATAACATTGTCCGTGCAAGAGTAGTTTTAGGAGCTCTCATGCACGCCCCTGCCGGCTGTTGCTGGATCGCTCGGCAGACATATTGGCTGTCTGCCGTCTTACACTACTCTTAGACTCCGTGCAAGCCTTCGTGAATCCGGCCCCACATGTTGGTTGGTAAACTTTGCCCTAGGTAAGTCTTCTTCCTTGTTTTAACAATGTTTTATTTCCCTACAAAAAGTCTAATCTACAGGCATGTCTCACTTAATTAATGTATAAAACATATTTACTTAATACTTTCAACATCTTCTTTCATGTAAAGGTATATGGTTTCACATTCATTCACATTTTTTCATTCAAAAGTATTACTGTATTAGGGGCATGGCCAAGATGAGCACTGATTAGCAACACTTTCTCTCTGCTCTTTTACAGAATATTTATGGCAGGATTTTTTGAATTTATCTATCCTAATTTTGTTTTTGTTTTTTTTTTTTTACATATCTGGAATATACTAATCATTCTTTAGGACAGCATATAAAAATTGTGGCAATTTTTTTTCCTGTCAAAAATTACTAGAGAAAATATTTGGACTCCAGACTACAGAATGAGCTACTCCAAATCTACACTTCAAGAAACAACTATTAAGAAGGAACTGACAGCTAAAATTGATAGAATGGATGTAAAACTGGATAACTTCAAAGAAAAATGTTCTCAACAAATGGAAATGTTACACGAAGACCTTAAGCAGCAAAAGAGACAGATTACTGGTATAGAGACTTCACTAAATGATATGGACACTGGAATTCAGGAAGGTGAGCATAATATATACTTTCTCTTAAAACAAAATACTTTTTTACAAATAAAAATTGATGATCTAGAGAATAGATCAAGAAAAAATAATATTAGATTTTTGTGTTTGCCTGATAGTGTTGAAGAAAGTAATATGGAAACATTTTTAACTTCCTGGTTCCCTGATATACTACAGCTTCCTAAAGCTCTCTCATATGGGATAGAAAGAACACTCAGGTCCTTGGCTACTGCAACAAAATTTAAATCCAATTCTACTAAATCTGTTATAGTGAAGTTTTTATCTTCTCATGACAAGGAGATAGTGTTATCGACTGCTTGGGCTAAATCTCCTATTAAATATAAAGAAAATGTCATATGCTTCGATAATGATTACTCTTCTGTAATTGCCAAAAGAAAACTTTTTTTGCCAATGCTAAAACTTCAATCCAAATTGTAGCTTGCTACAGATCACCCACCATGGCCCATGACCCCCATTCCGCATTACTGGAGACACTGGAAAATATGAAGGTCCTACCAAACACCCTAATACTGGGTGATTTCAATTACCCAAACATAAACTGGGAGAACTACTCAAGTACTAACACCCTTGCCCAATGTTTCCTATAATTTATAAACTCGAATGCCCTGGATCAACTGGTTAATACCCCCACCAGAGGGAACAACATATTGGACCTGGTCATCACCAACATGGGTGACCGGTGTTCCACACTGGAGGTCAACCCCTCACTGGTTAGATCAGATCATAGACTAATCCCTCCAGATATCCACATTCTGCCCCACCCCCAATCAAGGAAATCACAGTAAAATATTTTTCAAAAGCAAACTTCACGTTACTTAAGACCGAGGTGGAAAGGTTCACAGCCCCCATGCTAAAGGACAATGCTGTCCAAGCTGCAGAAACCTTTACAAAGGCAGTCTATGAGCATCTGTGGGAATGCATGGATCATGCTATCCCAAGTAAAACCAATACTCACCCCTCCAAGAAAAGGAAACCAGTCTGGAGGACCCCTGCCATAAACAAGCTATACAACAGGAGGAGTAAACTAGTACAGAAAAGAGTAAAATCCCAAGAAGGAAAGACATCTCTGATCAGTATCAGCAAGAAACTATGATCCCTCATTAAATCATCCAAGGCTAGTTTCGAAAGAAAAATTGCCAATGACTCCAAAGATAACCATAAAGTGTTCTTTCGCTATGTCAAGAACCTAAGTGGAATCTCTCAGATCTGCTTTGAGTTAGTGCAGAATGGCACAAAATACACTGAATCGACTGATATTGCCAACATTCTGGCAGACAGGTTTAGTGCAAACTTCACCCCCCTCTCACCCCCGAAAGGGCCCATAACCATGCCAGAAGAATGTAGGGCCCCATCAATCACTGACACATAGGTTAAAACAGCCCTATCCAAAGCAAGAAATCACAGCTTCAATGGGACGAGATAGTGTCCCAGGCTGTGTCTTACAAGAGCTCCAAAATGAACTAACCCCTCACCTAAACACACCGTTCAAACTCAGCCTCTCTACAGGTGCACAGCAAAAGTTAATCCCACTCCACAAAGGTGGAGCCACAATGGACCCTGGGAACTATCACCCTATAAGCCTGAATAGCCTGGTCTGCAAGACTATGGAGAACATCATCATGAAACTCATTAACAGAGACATTGGGAACCTCCAAACCTTGGACCCTACCCAGTTTGGCTTTGTTAAGGGCAGATCATATCTCCTAAACCTGGTGGACTTCTTTGAGACAGTTACCAAGGCATTAGACAAGGGGAAAGGAGGTCCACACAGCCTCCCTGACCTTGCAAAGGCTTTTGACACCATTGCCCATTCTAGTAATATAGACAAGCTCACCAGCTTGAACATAAACCCCTACGTCATGAGATGGGTTGCCAACTGGCTCATGGAAATAACCCACATGGTGAGAGTTGCAGGCTCTACGTCCGACTCTAAACCGATTACAAGTGGCATTCCCCAACGCTCAGTCCTAGGACCCCTCCTATTCGGTATATACTTCTCAGAGGTACAGGCAAGCATATGAGGACTATGGCTGACCAAGTTTGCAGCCGACTACAAACTAGGGGCCATAATTGAGTCTCCAGCTGATGCAGACACCCACCAGAAGGGTCTCATTGAGACAGATACCTGTTGTCAAAATCATGGCCTCAAGCTAAATGCCAAAAATTGCATAGTCATTCCCTTTGGAAAAAATAAAGTACCCACGAACTACCACATAGGTGGTAGTCCCCTAAATATTACATAAAATGTAATAAGCGATCTGGTGACCCAAGTAGATAGTAATCTCTCCTTTTATAATCATATTGCCAAGGTGGTTCGAAAATCCTTCTATGTGGCCCACCTAATCACAAAAGAGTTCACATTTAGAACAAAAGAGGTTATTGTGCCTCTCTACTCATCACTCATTAGACCCATCATAGAACACAATGCCCCATTTGGGATGCACCTTACAAGACAACTGCAAGCTGCAACAGCTGTTGCTGTTGCACCTTACAAGACAACTGCAACAGCTGGAAAGACCACAAAAGTACCTCACCAAGAGGATTACTGGCCTCAAACAGATGCCCTATGCAGCCCGACTCAAGAAACTCCAGCTGTACTCGGTTGCATACCGCTTACTCAGAGGTGATCTTTGCCTGACATACAAGGCCATGTCCAACCCAGAACTGATGAACATGCTCCACCTAAAAAAAACAAATCTCAGAGAGCCACAAGCTCTAAAGATATAAACCTCACCACAACGATAAATAGGACATGCTGGAGGGATAGATTCCTGTCTCAGGGACTTCCTATGCTTTGGAACAGGATTCTAGTATACATCAGGCAGAGCCCCTCACTAACACTCTTCAAGAGAAACCTTGATGGGTGGATGGCAAACAGAAAATTTACTCCGGAGATCACTGCAGTGGCTCTGCTGGACAGTGGCGCAGGGAACTAATGGCTCTGCTGGTCAGAGGCACAGGGAACTAATCTAAGGGGGTGGCGAAAGCCAACACATTCTGGCTAGGCTTATAAATGCCCTTGGGCAGATAGCCTAGTACTTACCTATGAACATATAAGCCCAAATAAAGACACACCTATTATTTCCTGCCAGATTAAAAATATTCCTTCAAGATGGTCCAAAAATATTTGATGACATAGACTCTGCCATTACCTTTGTGAAAACAAGAAAACTGATTGATAAAATAGAGGATATGGAGTGGGCAAATGCCAGCCTTAAAAAAAATGCTGATAGTTCCTGGAAGGTCTCTGAACAAAAAAAGAAGCTCAAGAATAAGTGATTAATTATACTATTTTACAATGGATTTCATTTACCCAAGTCTTAATAACTAACCCAGAAGTTGGGGAAGTGGAAATGGTTTAACAGGTGAGTCTTTGTTGTTTAAATTTCTTTTTATGGTGCATATTTGTTTTAATGGTATGTTATACCTTGTTATTATTAAGTTTAATTTGTTCTAGCTCAATTTCTGTAGGAAGTAAAAGCTATTTATTTATTCATTTTTATTATCTTTTAATATTAGTTGTCTGTTATAATAAATGGTCTGTATGTTTGGGGACTGACATTTATGGTATTTTGGGAACTATGGTAGATATGGAGACTTATAGATCAGAAAATGAGGGTCTTTGTTACAATAGAAACTATTTCATTTGTTTTTAATTGTTTGCCATTTTATTTCCCTGCCTCTTTGTGAAGAGAGACTCTTCATTGATATTGTTGCCATAATGTTGCTTTAATAATTATGTTTGCCATTCTTTGCTCTGCTGCTGGAATGTGGTGCTATTTGTAGTAATGTACATATGAAAAGTTCATGTTTTGTCCCATTCAGTGACCTGATATGTTTTGAGTATTTCATTAGATATTTGTCTTTGTAAATGTGAATATCTGTGGTGAGGTTTTGATTTGTTTCTTTTTTTTTTCTTTTCCCTTTTTGCTGTTGGTTGTGGAGGAGTGGAGGATTTTGTGCGGATTGATGTGTTCATGGTCATTTGGTGGTTTGCTGGGTTTGGGAGATGGAGTTTTTTTTTAATGTTTTATATTGCCTCTCTTTCTCCCTTTTGCCTTTCTTGCTGCTCGTTTTTGTGTTTCCCAGCCCTGCCATGAGGTAATCAACAGATTTTTTAGAGGAAAGCTGTAAATGTTTTCCCTCCTCAATCTCATGCATCTGAACTGCTGAATAGCCTTTGTTTGTGTGCGGCTGCTACAATGGAGAGCAGGAAAAAAGTGTCATTTCCATGGAAACATTTACAGACTGAACCCTGTGTTGATAACCTTCACAAAACTGGATAATAGCTAGATGAGATGGTCTGTAATGCCATCTACATGTCAAATGAAAAACTGCAGCTAAATAACCTGTATAATAAGACTGCTATATTTAAACATTTGTGAATATTTTTAAAAAAAATCACTTTTAACACATTTAGATCCTTACATTGTATACACTTGTCTTCATAATTCTATTATATTTATGTAAAATTTCTATTAATTGGTATAAAAAGCATATATTATATATAACAACATCATTAAAATGGAAGGTGTAATGTGGATTAATGTGTTTGTGGTGGTCTAGTGGTTTGCTGGGTTTGAGAGATGGAGTTTGTTGGTTCTGCACTATTTTGTATTAGTTTTCTCCCTCCTATTGCCTTTTTGTTTTGTCTGGTTTTGTGTTTCCGGGTCCTGCCATGAGTTGCTCAACAGCTTTCAAAAAAAAGAAAAGAAAATAGCTGCAAAAGTTTTCCCTCCTTAATCTCGTGCATCTGAACTGCTGAACAATTCTGGTACCTGATCATACTGCAACTGCCTCAACTGAAAGCAAGAAAAAATGTGTCGTTTCCATGGAGACGTTTACAGACTGAACTCTGTGCTGAGAAGCTTTGCAGCGCTAGATAATAGCTTGAATAGATGGTCTCTAATGCCATCTGCAGGTAAAATGAAAGAATTGCAGCTAAGTAACCTGTATAATATAATGGTTATATTAAAACAGTTGTCAGTTTTATAAACAGAGCACTTTTGATACATTTATACCCTTATATTTTTATGTTTGTTTTTATAGTTCTATTATATTTAAGTTAAGCTTCTTTTGATTGGTATAACAAACATATAGTCGTATAGTACATGCAACAACATCATTAAAGTATTTAGGGAGAAGAGAGAAAGAGAGGGAAAATGTGTTTATATATATATATATATATATATATATATATATATATATACATACACACATTTTTACATGAGACCTAAGCAGAATTTAATATTCTTCTACAAGACATAAAAATCAAAAATGAGAATAATTTTAGTACAGAGGATAAACAAATAATGATTCTGTATGACTGTAGCTTACTGCATACGGTATAGTCTCAGATGCAGATGTTTGTCATATTAACTAATATGTTGATATATTCTGACAAGTTTAGAAGCTGTTTCAGCTTAGTAAAAGTTTTAAAGGAAAGAAAGGGAATACATTATTTCTTACAAAATATTGAGCACTTTTATTGGAATCTTATACTACAGTGGGAAACTAAAATGCAATATTTTCTATGCTCTTGTTTTCAGATATATGGAGATGGGGAAATAGTGTTATTAGCTATTGGCACAATATGTAAAGAGACAGGGGATTAGCCTACTTATTGATCATTACAACAGTTCCTTACATATGAATTAGTTATGACATTTGTATTGTCTATATAATATATGATTGGTCTTTATGATATTTTGAATACAATTTGACAAAAGTTAACATGAAACAGTTACATTTGATATACTTTACTTTGTTTCTTGAATTAGTACATACAATTCAAATGGGTGTAGTTTACTTTATAATTGTTTTTTTTTCTAATCACATACACTGCTTTATATTGTTGAATTATGCAATGACATATATATTTAGATGGAGAGGAGATGAGTGTTGTTACTAGCTTGATGGTCAATTTGGGTGACAGATGTCACTCAAATTAGGAGTTTTCAACTCCAGGAGGGTCTTTTTTTAAATAGTCTATATTATTAGTAAATGTTATAAGTTCCTGTTAATAGTTATTATGATGCTCACCAAGTTTTACAAAATTGAATTTGATATAAACATATTTCATTGGATAAAAGTTGTATATGTTTCATGTGTAAATTATAATTGTATTCCTAATAGTCAATTTCTATTGACTTATAAAATATGGGGAAAAAAGGAGAATTATTCAACAACAGATATTCAGAACATTAATGTTTCATGACATCATTAAAATGTATATCATTAAACATCAATGGATTAAATAATTATAGTAAGAGAAGATCTTTGAACAAATATCTTAAATTGCATAATTCTCAATTAATATTTCTTCAATAAACTGATTTACTAACTGAAGATGTCACAACATTGGAATCCAAATCTTACAAACTTTTGATTAGCTCAGTACATAAACAAAAAGAAGGGTGGTCATACTATGGAAAAATACATTGCCTATGCCTAAAATAATTGACACAAAGATAACAAAGGGATGATATATTCAGTTATTATAGAATTTAATAAGAAAATATTGACATTAATAAATATGTATTGGATTCCTGACATTGGATCTACAACAGTGAAATAACATATAGAACATATAGTTTAATTTTCTAAGGGTAGCATTATTCTTGCTGGGGATTTTTATTGTATTTCTGACATAAAAGGCTCTAGTACCAGTGATAAAAGGAGAATTCCAACTATAGCTAAATTATTACATGAATTTTCAGATTTATACAAGAAAGATATTAATAACTTTACTGACGCTAAGTCACTGTTCTATACATTTTACTCACATAGACATAATTCATATTTAATAATAGATAGGGTATTAATTTCCAATAACTTAATTGATTTCTTATCAAACTCAAAAGTGATTTCATGTCCCCTTTCGGATCATAATTCCATAACATTTGATTTTATACCAAACTCTGCATTTAATGTTCAAATTAAAAGGATACAAGCCTATATAATTAAACTGAAAGATTTCATTGATTTCTTTACTACATAATGTTTATTGAACTTAATAGTACACAGGGAACTTCTGAAGTATCCATTTGGGATGCTCTAAAAGCTTACCTATATGGTAAAATTATTGATTGGTATAAAAAGAAAAGAATTTCGTGGGATAAAGATCTTCAAGATATACAAACAAAATTAGATGCTGTAAGACTTGATGCTTCAAAAAACCCAGCTAAGAAAGATAGAATGAATTAAATAAATACTTTAAACAATAAATATATTGAAATTGTAAACCATAAAGTTATGATAAATCTTGAAAAATATAAACTTATAACTTTTTCTATAAATCCTTGATCTATGAATATACTAGCTAACAAGACTAAATGATTAAATAAGCTTAACCATATTAAAGAAATCTATTCTCCAACAACAAAAAAAAATGATATCTGATTTATCAAATATATTAAGTGAGTTTAGAGAATTGATTTTTTTAATTAAACCATCCCAATGATGTGATTGATAGTATAAAAGATATTCAATCTTTTATACATAGTAATATAAAGAACAGACTATCAGAAACACAAATAAAATTAATTGATTAACAAATATCCTTTAAAGAAGTAAAAGGTCAAATAACTAAACTTAAGCAAAATAAAACTCCTAGTAATGATGGTATTATTTCTGAAATGTACAAGGTTTTGTCTGCTAAAGCATTAACACTGTTACATACAGTATTCAATATAGCTCAAAATAATAACATTATATGCCCCTCTTGGAAGTACACATTTATTTCTCCCATACTAAAGTCTGATAAAAACCCTGTAAAATGTGCTTCATATAAGCCCATTTTATTATTAAACACGGACTATAAAATGTTCATGTCTATTTATGCTGATGGACTCAAAAATGTTTTACCATCCCTGGTAGATATGCATCAAATAGGTTTTATAATTAAGAGAACTTCTTATGATAACATCAAAAGAACAATAACTTTAATTGAACCAGTAAAAGCCTTAAAGAACAATTTGACTCTTGTTAGTTTAGATATTAACTGTGCCTTTGACTCAGTTAACTGGAACTATTTTTTTATCTTACTGAAGGATTTAAACTTTTCTAATAGCTTTATTAATCTTCTAACTCAATTATATAATGAAAGTCAAGCCTATATAAAAATAGGTATAAATATATCCCAGAACATACCCATTGTAAAAGGAACCAAACAAGGTTGCCGTCTGTCTCCATTTTTATTCACTTTAATTATGGAACCTTCGGCTAACTTAATAAGGGATAACAATAATATACAAGGATATAGGTTACATTTTAATAAACATCAAAACTCCAAATGTTTGCTGGTGATGTATTAATCACTCTTGGTGGTACTAACCCTACTTTACAAGAATTGTTTACAAATATGGATATATTTCAAAAAAGTTCTGGTCTTAATTTTAATAACTCTAAAATACAGATTCTACTAATTGGTTCCAAAAGTTATAATATACAAGACCAATATAAAAACATATACCTCAATCTCAATAAATAACATATTTAGGTATAATTATAGCAACTAATATTAAAGACATGTTGCACCTAAATTATAGTAAATGTTTAACAATCATAGAGGTTCTAATAAGTAAGTGGAACAAGATTCTATTTACAATAGATGAAAAACTTTCCATTATAAAGATAATCTTGCTTCCAAAGATCTTATACATAATACAATCTATTTCTATTCCCCCTACAGGGTCTTTTATTTAAAAAATTAACACACTGATTAATAACTTTTTGTAGCATCTGATAAAGCCTAGAATTGCATTGTCCTTTCATATGTATAGCTGGGAAAATGGAGGTATATCTTTACCAAATCTAGAACTTTATTCAATTTCATCAGTTATTAAAACAATTGTTTATCTTATAGATGGAGAGTATTTTGCAAAATGGAAAGAAATGATGTTAAATTTATCCCAAATTACCAAAAGTAAAGATAATAATCATCTAGCGTAGTTAATAAATAGTTCATTTATATAGAATTTGAGAGAGTACTTTTCCAATCATTCCACTCAAATGTTTAAATCTACTTATGTAACTTTAATTTTAAGGGCCTTTAAAAACTATGCATTTAGGTTTAGAATCTTTGAGAATTGGCTGTTCCTCATCTTTCCTATTGCCTATACACAAGGCATAATTCTCTCTGCAGATAATTCTAAAATGTTGCTATTTAAACAAAAACAATTAATGTTTTGGCATCAAATGTTAAATAAAAAATGATGCAAAATCTATTAAAGCTCTTATAGATGAATATAACCTTAACACTTTACTTTGGTCAGATTTGCAAGAATTTAGAAAATATATTCTAGATAAGCTAATTTTAATCCCCTCAAATGCTAAGAATTCAACACCCAAACTTATTCAATACTTGATTTTATATACTTATAATACTTTACCAGTTAAAAATAGTATATCATATATTTATAGAGCAATTAAACAATATCTAGATGTATATTCAGATAACTATTGGAATTAATTCAGTAATCAATAGTTTTATTCCCTCATTAAAATACAAAGTTAATTTCCTTCATTCAGTCAGCAAAACCACATCCTCCATTAAATGGAGAATCTTCACATGGAGATTTTTACATTAATCTTTCATCACACCTCAGAAAATGAGTAAGATAACTAATCAAGATATTGTTTGCTGGAGATGTAACACAGTAACAAACGTTGATTGGAACCATATATTTTATGACTGGGTACTATTAAAGAAATTTTGGGAAGACATTAATACTTTTTAACAGGCAATTTTTACAGACAATTTTATCCTTATAAAGTCACTTGTATTATTCAATACACCTGTTCCAGACTGTATAAATAAAAACAAATATTCTTTTCTCTGGTCTATGCTGTCCATTGCAAGGAAAACAATTACAAGAAACAGTAATTCCTCATCAGTTCCTTCATTTAAAGTGTTTAAACATCTTCTCTTGGAAATATCTAAGTTAGACATGTTAACTATCAAATCTAAATCTACAAGGAATACAACATTATATTACAAATGGGAAAATGTACATTAATTATTAGTTAAAGGACTGGATAAATGATTAATGCAGTAATATATCTTTTTTTAATCTTTTATTCTTTGTTTTTATTTTTATTCTGCCAAAATTAACTTAATTGATCTTGTTGTTTGATATATAGTGAACATCATTGTATATAGTTTTTTGTGCTATTATAGTTATTGTATTAATATTTTCTTTTTTAAATATTGTACTTTAAAAATTCAACTTATTCAACTTTTTTCAAAATATCTGTTCATTATATTAATGTTTTCAATAAAGCTGTTTTAAAAAAGTATTACTGTATTACTGCTGTCATACTGTTGCTTTAAGCAATGTGCATATTCAGTAAGCAAATCTCTTCACTAAGATTAATTTTCATGATATTGGAGGTTCTGTCAATATAAATCTTTATATTAGATGATACTCAAGTTCCCTCATTGTTTTAGCAATAAAAGTGAGTCTAGAATATTTTAAAAGCTTGAGGTAAAAAATATAGAATCACCCTCTGATTTTTTATTGCATAATAGAAAGGACTTTGGGTGTTTTGTTTCATGTTTGGCTGACATTCAAGCAGAGAAGGACAATAATGAATTCCCCTGCTCATCAATTGTTATAAATATGTTTAGAATTACTTCTTTACTTATAAAGATAAGTTTCTCACTGGAAATATGTGATCAGAACAAAGTGTGAGGAGGAAGAAAGGTATACAGACAGACATAGAATATTATGTGAAATAAAAGGTGCTAAGCACATTTTTTCTGATGAAATAAGACATGTACATTAATAGTCTCATATAAATTACAGCATAGTCTGATTTAATATGGCTAAAGAAGTATTTAATGATATTTTCAGATGTATATTTTTATTATATGGATGTGCAATTAATGTTTGCTTTTGAATGCCGACTCGCATGTAGAAGTATCTTTACACACAATTATTCTCTTATTTTTTCTTATCCTCCTTCATCTCACAATGTTAAGTTTTATGTTTTAACATGGGTTTACAAAGGCTGCAAGATGTATGCATGTATATATATATATATATATATATATATATATATATATATATATATATATTATTTGCCACTTGTCATTTTTTTCCATGACAGCTCTTTATTTGCATTTTAACTGTATTGCCAAAACAGGTTTTGTTTGTTTTAATGGCAAACTGTAAGGTGTGAAACATGACCATTAGGTTTCTGTGGATACCAAAGGTAGCAACCCTAGTTCTTTGAAATGGGGTTACAACCTGTGTCTCTTTGCTCAGGACAGTTTAGCTTTAGGCACTTATGCCTCATGGAAAAACTGTAAATGGCAAACATTCTGAGATTTTATGAGAAAAAAATAACCTTCCTATAATAGTTGCATAAAATATTGTTTTTTCATCTGAAACACCTAAATACTATATGGAACATCATAAGCAACTCAAATGCTACAACAACAAGCTTTCATTTTTGGTGAAAAAGTGATACTTATTTCTTTGAATTGGCTGTGGATAGAACTTGTGCTGAAAAATCTCACATTTTTAAAAATAGAAATCCACTTTGGCCATCTAAAAATGTGGCGACCCTGGTTTGGAACCAAGTTACTTGTTTCAGCTTTTCACTTTGGTAATACATTTTGAAATAAATTATTTTTTTCATAGCTGAACCATATTGTTAGTACATATCTCTTAAAGCAATAATTTATATGCTTTTAACATTTATGTAGGGTTATAAATGCAATGCAACTGGAATCTCTAATGTATTGAACTATTATAGTAAGACAGAGGAACAGAGTACAAAGGGTTAGTCTACATAAAATCACTTTAGCTAGAAGTCTATGGCACTCTCTCTCTCTCTGATGACCTCCCTGTGGGAGAAATAGACACCTTGTTGAAGTTTTCAGTGGTTTATTCAGTTAAGTACGTCAATGGATGAGTATTCTTGTTCTAATACTTACATTCAATAGGGAAATTATTTACAGGCATTTACAGACAATGGTGAAAGGTGCCAAGAGAGCTGATTGGAGGATAATCTTGGAGAAAGGAAAACAAGAAGCCAATTGGCTTAGACGTTAGTCCTTTATTTGAATATTGCTGAAAGACCAGAAAGGGTTTACCAACTCAGCAGCCTGTGAAACCTCATTCTTAGATAAAATAATTTTATTTTTATTTTTAATAAACACAAAAAAGAAGTCATGCATTACAGCACAGAATGAACAACTCCTACAGAACTATGCTTAAGAAAACACTTTTACCTGAGCTTCATCAAGTCCATCTAATAAAGAGGTTTGTAGAGAGGTTTGCAGCTTGATCACCACTGAAAATGTCTGCTTTTATGAGTCTATCAATAGACTTTATTAGCTTGTTTGTATCACATTTAGTATAAGAAACTATACCTGCCTTTGTGGGGCTCATACTCCTTGAAGCAAATCATGAGAGCATTATTACTAAACTTTGTCCAGTCTGAATTTTCCTTATCAGTGCTTACGTCACATGTAATATGAAAGGCTGTACCCACTTTTACAGGAAATGTAGTACATGGTTATATACCCATTTTTACAAGAAAGGTAGTACATGGTTATATAGAAATAAAGCATGTACAGTTATACAACATGGACAAGACCTAGCAAACTGATCAGTAAAAAAATATATTTATGATTTGGTTTAGCAATATATATGGACTTAGATAGTTTTTTCAAGCAGCTTATAGAGGAATAGTATAATATTAAAATGATAATACTGGCTATATATTTGGATACTTGGTTTGGAATTATGTTAAAGGTTTGCAGATAGTAGGCATGATGTAATTCTTAGTTAGAATTAATGTATAATGAAGGAGTAAAGTATAAAAGCGTTTTGCTACAAAAATCCCCAACAAATCTAAAAATATCTGAGAAGGAAGAATGCCTCATTAAAAGATTGTTGGGTAAGTACAATTAGCTTCACGTGAATAATGGTTTGTTATTGCTCCAGATGCCAGTGCAAATGGCATACGATTTTACTTATCTAACTTGAACAGTCTTGAAACAGCTAATAATGTGATTGCTGACAGGAGTTTGAAGACTGGTAGTTAATGCCATGGGTTGAAACTATGAGCTGTTGACATGATGTTTGTTGTGATACAGCATTTGCTTTCTTCAGCCTTAGTCTGCCTCTTGTGTGACTCTGTGCAGGTCCTTGATCACCTACCTGGTAACTACCTATTAACCTAAAGATTAAAGATATGTTTAAATTGATATAAACTAATATATGACAATAAGGGAAATGAAAACTTCAATTTATTTTTTCTATAAGACATGTATAAGCAAAACATATAAAGCATTAATTTGATGATATAGAGGGTGGACTACACATTTAAAGAAAGAATAAGTAGCATACATGGGTGTAAGAGAGTAAAAAAAAAATTAAAAGGGTAGTTTGAACAGGATTTGTATTCAAACTAGCAACCTTAAGTAACATGAAAGAGAACTGGTATACTTGGAGGTCAGTTGTGTTTAATATTGTTAATTTTTTGCATCTATGTCAAATAAAATAAGCTTTCAAGTAAGAGTTTTCAATTTATTTTCATATAATTATTATTGTAAGGATCTGGGTTATTGTGGAGACCATAGAATAGCAATTAATAACAGCAATGTGCATGTGACTGATATATGTCTTCTTTAAAATGTTCTTCCTTAAATGTAAATGGCCTCAACAGTGTCAGTAAGAGAGGTAGTTATTTTTAATATTCAGACTGTATAAAACAAAAGTGTATTTTTACAAGAGACTCATTTATTGCAAAATCATATTAATAATAGATTAAATTAAAATAAATATACAGTACTAGCAATGTTTTACTTTTATGAAAAAGAGATGGAGAACAGCAGTCTGACCAAGAATTTCTAACATGGGATTTTTGTCTTGTACAGTGATGATACACCATGTAGGATGTGTATGATCATTATTGAATATAAAACACTACTCTTAACCCGAGCAAATATGTACTGGATTACAGGAATTAGAGCTCGAGGAAGTATCAGCAAATTTTAACTTTGAAAATGAAGAGAAAAAAAATTATGCTACAATACTTTTAACTGTATACTTAAAATAATGTCAGAGTAATTAAAAAATAGAGTTTCAGTATCTGCTAAAGCTTTAGTAAACTTTACTGACTTACTTAATATTATAGATGTTAGTATTTTTCTGAATCAAATTATTTGAATTACACTCATTACTAATATAGATTTTGCATGCAGTCAAGAATTGATAGGGTTGTTGTTTCAAATGATTTGCTTTCTAAAATAGAAATGCTAAGAGTATCATGCCAGAATGCAATTACTTATGCAGTAAGAATAAATCCAAAAAATGAGCATCTTTTATTAGGCTGCCAGCTTTAACAACAAAGCTAAAAGGTTTTAAAGAGTGATTTCTAACAGAACTGCAATAGTATTTAGACTTCAATAATAATGGTGAAGATTCTGATCTGATCCTATGGGACTCACTGAAAGGATATTTATATGACATAGTCTAACCTTGGTATTATATCAAGAGGTAGCAATGGGATAAAGGTGTATTGGAACTTCAAGAAATTACTGAAAAAATAATGTTATGAATACAAATAAAAAAGAAAAAAATGAATGCATAGTTTCTAAAGATCCTACAACACATAGTTTCCATCAGTTTAGAAAAAAGTCAAAATACATTTTTATTCTGTAACTTCTAAAGCCTTGCATATATTAGTTCAAATGACTGAGTGACTGATATACGATGTCTTATTTAAAATGTAAGAACTAATCACATCTACAGTAAATTGATCCTAGTACTAGTAAGAAATATACTGAACTGATATTCCCCTTCAAAATAAGGGAATGCACCTCCAACATCAGACCTGTAACCAGTGGTGTTCACAGAGATCAGTCCTGGGACCTCTGCTGTTTGGAATCTGTCTCTCCAAAGTGCAAGCTAAAACTAAAGGTCTGTAGCTGATGACTGCAAACTGGGAGCAGTCATAGAATCTCCAAACAATGCCAATGTCCTACAATAGGGTTTTACATAGACAACTGACTGGTGCCAAAGTCATGACCTTAAACTTATTGCAAAAAATGTATTATCATCCCTTTCAGTAAGAGTGATGTTCCTGCCAACTACCACATCAATGACAACACCCTAAGTACATACTCAGTAGTGAGAAACCTGGGCACACAGGTTGACAGCAACCTTACCTTTGATCACCATGTCTCCACCCTGGTGAGAAGGGCATACTATATTGCTTATCTCATAAGTAAGGACATTGCCTCCAGAAAAAAAAGAAGTTATAACCTCTTTGTACTCTTCCCTCATCAGGCCAATAATTGAGTACAATGGCCCTTTTGGTATGTACCTTTCCAAGCACCTATAGCAACTGAAGAGACCACAAAGGTTCCTCACAAGGAAAATTCAAGGTCTTCAACATCTGTTCTATGAGGGCCATCTGAAATCACTGTCACTTTATTTTGTTTCAAACAGACTGCTCAGAGGTGATCTATGCCTTGCTTATAAGGCAATCTCTAAACCTGCTTTATTGGAAATGCTGCATATCCATAGGTCAAATGGTACACAGGTTACTCACTGTAATGGCCTTAACCTGGCATGTAACATTAATAGAACCTGCTGGAGGGACAGATTTGTCTCCCAGAGGTCACCACACCTTTGGAACAGACTCCTGCTTCAAGTCAAGCAGAGCACCTCATTGGCCTTCTTCAAATGCAGTCTGGACAATTGATGGGTAACTGCAAGTTCATCCCAGTGGTTCCACTTATGTCCCTCTTGGCAGGGGTGATAGGTGCTGATTATGGAAATAAGGGTAAAGCTTGGCTAGGCTTGTAAGGGCCCTTGGGTCATTAGCCTAGTAATGTCCTATGATTCTATGAACCTATGAACTGGGTGAAATTCTGGAGTGTTTAAAACCATGCTATTAGAAAATGAATGTACAGTATAATACTATAGAAAATGAAGAAAGTACCTGATGCCTTTTAAAATAAAAATATACAAAAATGTTATGTAGAAAAGAAGAACAACGGAAAAATATTTATAAAATGCAAGTAATCGAAAAATTAAAAAGCTGAAGGGAAATAGTGCACCAGGTAATGATGGATAAATCTTGAATTATATAAAATAATGGTTTTGTGAAGGGTACATCATGCCTGCTCAACCTGGTCGACTTCTTTGAGTCAGTCACCAGAGCTGTGGATAAAGGCAAGGTGGTTCATACAGCCTACCTTGATCTGGCCAAGGCCTTTGATAACATTCCTCACTCAGGAATCATATAAAAACTCACTAAGCTAGGCATTAACCTCTATATCACTAGGTGGGTTGCAAACTGGCTCACAGATAGAACCCACAGTGTGAAAGTAGCTGACTCCAAGTCAGACTGCCGACCGCTCACGAGTGGAGTCCCACAGGGTTCAGTCCTGGGTCCTCTCCTGTTTGGTATCTACTTCTCTGAAGTCCAGGCCAACATGAAGGGACTCTGGCTGACAAAGTTTGCAGACAATTGTGAATTGGGAGCTATTATTAACTCCACAAGTGATGTTGACATCCTACAGAAAGGTCTCACTGAGACCAACGACTGGTATCAGAACCATGGTCTTAAGCTCAATGCCAAAAAATGTGTCATCATCCCCTTTGGGAAAAAACTGGTTCCCATGAATTGCCACATTGATGGTAGTCCACTAAACACAGAAGGAGTTATAAGAGATCTGGGAACACAGGTAGACAGCAACCTTTCTTTTAACCACCACATTGCCACTGTGGTCAGCAAGTCCTTCTATGTGGCACATCTCATTACTAAGGGTTTTGCATCCAGGAAGAAAGAGGTCATTGTCTCCTTCTACACTTCCCTCTAAGGCCAATCATCGAGTACAATGTCCCATTTGGCATGTACCTCACTAGACACCTGCAACAACTGGAGATGCCTCAAAAGTACATCACAAAGAGGATCTTAGGCCTTAAACACTTGTCCTATATGGACAGACTCAAAAAACTCGAACTATTCTCTGTCTTATATCACCTACTTAGAAGCAATCTCTGCTTGACTTACAAAGCCATGTCTGACCCAGCTCTGTTAGAAATGCTACATCTAAAGAAATCCCAATCCCTCTGCACCACATGCTCCAGAGACCTCAATCTCATTGCCAAAATCAACAGAACAAACTGGAGGTTCAGGTTCATAACCCAGAGACTTCCTATGCTAGGGAATAGACTTCCCATACATGTCAAACAGAGCACCTCACTGGCCCTCTTCAAGAGAAATCTTGATGAGTGTATGGGAAATAGAAAATTCACCCCGGGGATCACTCCAGTAGCTTTACTTGACAGAGGCACTGGGAACTAAGGTCGGGTGGCACGATGCCAGGGTAATCTTATGGGCTAGGCTTGTAAAGGCTCCAGGGCCATTAGCCTAGTATGCACCTATGAACCTTTGAACCTATTACCTCACAATATTTTATCTCTTTTAAATAAAGCATTCACAGAAATTAAAAAAAAAAAAACATTTACCATACCTCCACCAAAAAAACAATATAGTACTTTTTCCTTTACTAACACAGAATGAAGAACTATCTTTATGCTCTCCTTACAGACCTTTATAATTACTGAAAGCCTCATAATGCCATCTGTACCTTTGATGAATATTTTTCAGAATCTATTTCTCTGAAACAATCTGTTGCTAAAGAGAAAAGTAGAGATTCAGACTTTCTGGAAGAAAAAAAGGAGTCATGGGCAGAGAAGGTCACAAGGTCTCTTCAAAAATCCATTGAGACTTATACTGTCCTTGGTTTTGGGACGCTTAAGACTTCTTTCTGGAACCCCCTTTCCATTTCTTATTAAAAGTCTGTTTACCTGAATTTTGTTGAGAATGTTTATTTATTTATTTATTTTTTGCCAAAATTGGATATGGAGATAGAAAATCCCTTGGACAATTTAGAAAATCTCCTGGACAATTTAGAAAAGGAGGACTAAAAATTCTTAGAGATTTCATGGATCAGCTTGCCACTTTCATCACATTTTTTGATCCCCCCAAGCACTAGAGAGGCCAAACACTAACAAGAATTTAAAATCTCATTTTTTTAACATTATCTGGGAGATTCTGAGATTGTAGTTATATAAATCTAGTCAAAAAAGTACCAGTGGCCATAGCTCTGGAAAAAGTATCAACAGAGACATACACACACTGCAAACAATGGGTAGTATCCAGTACAATAGAATAAACTAAATTATTTACTATTGCGGATGGTGCAGTGGTTAGCATTGTCACTTCGCAGCAAGATATTCTCCAGTTCGATTCTCATCTAGAGTGCTTCCTGTGCAGCGTCTGCATGTCCTCCTTGCATCCATGTGGGTTTCCTCTGGGTGCCTCAGTTTCTTACCCATTCTGAAGACATGCATCTGGAGCATTTCTCCCCAGGTCTCCGCTGAAAATGGGCTATGTCCTGGTTGGACTTTCCTGGTAAACAAATGTTAAATAAAATTTAAAGAAGATTTTTCTTCACAGGAAGAAACTGCAGATAAAACATTCCTTATACTTTCACAATTTTTCAGTACAAACTTTATCATATGAACCTGACAATTCAGAACCTGAAAATCAAAGTTGCAGAAATATACACTTTTTTCTCCATACCTATCAGTATTTTTTCATTCTTATCAGAAACAGTAGGATTGTAATTAACTAAGTGCTTATCAGCAGTTGGATCAACTGAAGCTATATCTGCTGGGTCATATTTGGGAATTGTGTAAAAAAATGTAAAAACCTGAGAAACTTCATACATTCTATCTGCCTATTTAGGGGCAGCTGGTTGACTATCAGGAAAATTACAGGCAGTGACACACAAATCCTCTAAAGCAGACAGAACTGGGGGAATGCGTACAATTTCTGGAAAATCCTTCTGTAACAACTCATAGTATTTTCTGAGTGACTGAGATTGAGGAGTAGCAAATACATGCTTAGTCTTCTGTTTCTTTTTAACAAGGAAAAGGGGGATAACTATGTTGCTAATGGCAGCAGCTGCTTTCCCAGGGTTGGGCACAGCATCCTGACACAACAGGAAAACTTTTCCTGTTCCCTCTCCCAGGACCGATAAGGGTGGTTCTCCCATGCCTATTGAAGGGACCAATCAGCTACAGAGGATATACCTAGCCCCTGGTCCATAGTGGCTATAGGTTCTACACCAGAGGGATCCAAGATAAAAGGTGAGTACTATGTCCACAGTAGAGTCACCCACATGCAGCTGAGGCAAACTGCTAGCCTTCTGTTGTAGCAAAGTCTGTGTTCCTATCTTTTACTTTTTGTGGCTGGAAGAGGACAGACCATGGGACAGGTAGTCTTCTTTATCTTCAGGCAATAATGGTACCTCTTTCCTAGGGAAGACAAGCAGAAATTGCCTGTAAACACTACCAGTCCACAAAAATTAATTTTTGACATTAAAAAACACAGTAAAGAGCACTTTAAAATAATATGACATCCCCAACAAATTAATTAGCAAAGAGTTAAATAATGTGATAAAGATTAATATCAAATTTAAAGTGGATAGTAAACAGATGAAATATTTAGAAGTTAATATTACACATAACAGTAAAGAAATAATAAGAAATGAAGGAACTATTTTCAGCAATATTAAAAAATAATAAAGAAATTGAATACTCTATTGTTTTCTAAATAAGATCTGTTGATCAAATTGGGTTGTTTTAACAAAATAGTAAACATTACACAAACAACCTATTTACAGTGGATATAAAAAGTGTACACACCCCTGCTAAAATGCCAGGTTTTTGTAATATAAAAAATGATGCCACAATAAATCATTTCAAAAATTTCCCACCTATAATGTGAATTATAATCTGTACAATACAATTGAAAAACAAACAAATATGTTAGGGGAAACAATATAAAAATTAAAAAACGTACAATAAGCTGGTTGCATAAGTGTGCACACCCTTAAACTAATACGTTGATACAGTACATTTAAATAACAATTCAAAATAAAAGAAAATAGTTAATAACTATAACAATATGTACAATATTTACAGGTGGTCCAATGAAAAGGATTAACCAGCAAAGTTATAAAGAGGAATAATCCCATAGAACAAATATAACCTTTACTGGCATATATTCACATAAGTCCATCTTAGTTCACGACATTTCAATTTCATGTAGAAGAAATTATATCCTTTTGTAATGTGTCTATAAGTATTAAGATTTTATTCCAAGGATTGTCTGTCCAATGTCTGGGAAAAATTCTTTCTTCTTTGACTTTTATTTCTTTTTGTGCAGATTCCTTTAATAGAGATATGAAGTCTTCATAACTTGGAGGGACTGCGGATTTCCATTTTCTTGTTATACATTTTCTGGCTACAGCCAGAATAGACCATAGAAGATATTGATCACTTTTACTCATAGTTACTGAGTCATCTACATTCAGAAAAATTAAAGATTTTGTTAGAACAAATTTGTCATTATAACTGGCTTGAAGAAATCTATTAATATCTTCCCAGAATTTTTAATGCAATCATAAAACATATGTATCCAATCTGCCTCACAGTTTAAAGTACATCGCCAGCATATGGGCTTTTGGATAGGGTCAAATTTGGCTATTTTATATGGTATATAAAAGGCTCTATGTAAAAATTTCCATGTGAAGATTTTCCATATCTGAAAGTTTGAGGTTAGCTTAACTGACAACAAAGGTCATTTATACCTTCAGGTGATAGATTTATTGTCAAGCCCTTTGTTAAAGTGTTCACAACATTTTGACCTATTTTGGTTTTATACACTATTAAAATTTTGTATAATTTAGATATAGAAATTAGCTTATTATGATTTCCATAAATCAATTCTTGCATATATTTTATGAATTTAGGTATAGTATTAAAGTTTGAATCATTAATAATTCTACATAAATCACTTGCATATTGTAATATTTTTGGAGTTCTAATCTGTCTATTTCAAATATACTAAACTCATTTATTACTTGTTGGGTGGTTAAAGTACTGTGATTATTCAAACATTGAAACCAGTAAATAAAGTTATTGGATTCCCAATTAATGAGTGTTTTTTCTTGGATTTTTTCTTTAAAATTCTTTGATGTTTTAAATGGTATTAAGAGTTTGAACCATAATTTTATGTCTGGATTTGTAATTATAAATTTTCTAAATAGATTATAAATATTATTCAAATATGATAAATTAGTGGGCTTTGTTGTTTTATTTTGTAAGCTATTACATAGTACATGCCAAAATATGTTATTATAATTCTCCAAATCCATATTTTTTAATATTTTGTTTTCATTTAAGAAAAAAGTTATATGTAAAATTTTCCATGCAGATGAATAATTTGGATTTACCCAATTTAGTATAAGTTTAATAATGGAAGCTTTAATATACGTTTCTATGTCTGGAAATTTAATTCCTCCCAAGTCCCAGGGTCTAATATGATGTGAAAAAGCAATTCTATTCTTTTTTGGATACCAAAGAAAATCCATTAAAAGTTTCTGTATTGTTTTTATAACTTTTTTATCTGGTAAAATAGGGATTGCTAATGCTATATAGTTTATTTGTGGTAGTAATATCATTTTTATTAACTGTAACCTATCTTCCAATTTTAACATTAATTTATTCCAGTTATTAACTTGTTTTTGAATTAAATTTTTTTATTATAATTTAAAGTCATGGTAGTATCTATGTTCTCAGATATAAGAATTCCTAGATATTCTAGTGAAGAAACCTTTTCTCCAGTTATTTGATATTTATTCAGATGTAAGTCATCTATTTTATTTAGAAGTATATGTTTTGATTTGGATTTATTGAAACAAAGACCTGAAATAGAAAAAAAATCTTCTACTTGTTTCTCTAATTCTTGTATGGACTCTTCATTTGGTTTTAAAGTCAGCAATATATCGTCAGCAAATAACATGATTTTAGAATTAAATTTATTGTAAAAGTTAATTCCTTCTATTTTTAGATCACTTCGTATTGCAGACGCAAATAATTCTATTGCCAGGGCAAACAGTATGGGAGACATAGGGCAACCTTGCTTAGAGCCTTTAGTTATTTTAAAAGCTTCCGAGGTAAATGGGCCTAATTTTACATAAGCCAGGTTATCTTTATATATATATTTTTTATTAAATTTATAAAGTTTAATGAGAATTCAAAAAGTTTCAAGATTTTAAATAGATATTTCCAGTTTACCGAATCAAATGCTTTCTCTATATCTAATGTGATTATAAGAGCTTCTGAATTATCTCTGTTCAAAGCTTCTATAATGGTTAAAATTCTCTGAATATTGTCATATGTGTGTCTTCCAAATATAAAGCCTGTTTGGTCTTCATTTATGACTTGAGTCAGGGATTTCTTAATTCTATTTACTAAGATAGACATAAAGATTTTATAATCATTATTAAGCAGAAAGATAGGTCTATATGAGCTACATTGGGATGGATCATTTTTATCTTTTTTATAGGGGTAACTAGTGAATATTTCCAAGATGATGGAGTAATAATTTGAGTTTGAATATCATTTAGCATGTTATGAAGTAGAGAAATTGCTGAATTTGGAAGAATTTTATATAATTCCATTATTATTCCATCCATTCCTGGTGATTTGTTGTTTTTACTTACTTTAATTATATCTTTTATTTCTTTTATGGAGATATGCTTGTCCATTTCTACTTTTAATTGGTCAGGTAGTTTTTTTATTAAGAAATTATTAAATTTCAGATCTGAAAATGAAATATTATTATTATTAATTCCATAATGCTTAGCATAATAGAACTTAAAAGCTTCAAGAATATCATTCATATCAGAGACCTTTTTTTTCCCTTTTCCTTCATGTATTATATTTATGATGTTATTTTCTAAATTCTGCGTTTTAATTCTCATTGCTAAATTATGTAAGTGTTTTGGAGAAGTTGAAATTGAGGCAAATTTTAGTTTTTCCAAAGCTAGATTTGTTTTATGAGTGAGGAATTCATTGTATTTTTTATTTAAATCTATAATTTCTTTTTTTTTTCCTGAGAATCTACTACATCATGAGAACTTGTATTTATTTCTGTTATTCGTTTTTGTATGTTGTGTAATTCAGATTCCCATTCCTTTGTTTTATTTTTAAACCATCCTATAATCTTGCCATACAAAAAAGCCTTAAGTGTATCCCAAGTTATTATATTATTTGTATCTTTAATAGGATTTGTTTCTAAGAAATATTTGATTTCTGAATCTAGCCAAGGTTTAAACTCTTTTAATTTAAGGATGTAAGCTGGTATTCTAGTTACAATGTTTAGTCTTTTGAAATCAATTTGTATTTTAAGAATTAAGGCATTATGGTCTGAGAGAGGACATGGAATAATAGAACATTTTGTTATCCTACTGTTTAAATCAGAGGAGACAAATATTTTATCTATTCTTGTTTTAGTATTAAAGCGATAATCGCTATGTGTATAACTTAATGAGTTAGAATCTTTAAAATTAAATGTATCTATCAGATTTAAGCTTTCTGACCATCTCTTGAAATATTTACTTATGGGTGTGAGACGTAACTTTCTTTTATTAGTTGTTTCAAAGTTATCTAGAATACAATTGAAATCTCCCCCCATTATTATCATACCTTTGTTTACTTTGTTAATTAATTCTATGTGTTTTTTAACCATAGACAATCCTATTCCAGGAATCCAGTAAATATTTATTAAAGTCCAAATTCTATTTTGATATTTTGTTATTACAATTGATATTAACCCTTCTTTATCTTCATGTTTGTAAATGATCTGTGGAATAACTACACTTCTTTTCCATAAAATTATAACCCCTCTTGTTTTTTTTTTTTTTTTGTATAGGGAGTGAGAAAGAATTAGATAGTCACTAGGTTTCCATGTGAAATTATCATCTATTTTAAAATGAGATTATTGTATAAATATGATTTGTGCTTTTTGTAATTTCAAATATCTTAGAAAATTCGACCTTTTTATAGGATTATTTAAACCATTAATATTTATAGATAATAAAGTTGTGTCTGTCATTTTTATAAGTATTTATTTGTACTTTTGGATTGTTTGTTCTTGAAATTTTGTTTTACCTTGGAAATTAATATGTTTTGAGTTATTCTTTCTTTTAGAAGTTATTTTGAAATGAATATATTTATTTCTATTTATGTTTAAAAAAAGTTTCAAATTGGACCTCTGGAAAATGAAAAAGTTGAAAAACATTGCGTTAACATATTTTGAATAAACAATTAATGATTTTGCCATTCTAAATCCCAAACATGAAGTGTCTAGCACCTCAAATCTGTTTGGACTTAAAAGTTCAAACAGATTTACTCTCAATAATAAAAATAGTTGCATTAATGAGGAAATGTTGCTTTAAATTGAGCTCCTCATTAAGAAAAAAAAAGAAAACTAAAACCAGAGAACATGATGCACTTGTTATGTAAATAACATATATGTCTAGTCTGTAAAGTTTTGTTCATTACAAATTAGATTCTAAAATGAGATATTATTTCCAATTGCAAACAATTTTAAATAAGACATTTGTTAATAACTTTAACAATATATTAGATGTTCATTTTTCATTAATATTATGAAATTTTTGCAAATTACCAATTGTAGATAATATATTAGCAATGTCAGATCATTAATGTTCATTAGTGACATTTAACATTGTTATTAATAATAAAAAGAAGTAGCGTGAGTATGATAGATAGATACTGTTTAAAATAAAAAGGATTTTTTACATATTTTTAGATCTATATAAGGTATTACATCAACATAGTAAAGTTAATTAATATATAGCTAACCACTTATTGAAACCAATTAAAATACTTACAGATAATAATATTCATTTATAAGATTTAATATAATAACAGTTAGAATTAATGCAACATTTATAATGCTTTGCATAAAAGCATTTTCTCATTCTTCAGTCAATGTCAGTTTTATAACTGATAATTCCACAATCTAAAATTAATAAAATGTGTAAGAGGTTTCACTCTTAAATTACTTATATGTGACCTTTTTGTAGTTCTGTTATTAGTAAGTTATTATTCATAAGATTTTCTCTATTAAGTTCAAGTTAAAGATCACACATATCAGAAATTGCCTTCTGTTTATCATAAATGTAGTGAGCGTCTGGTAACTAGTAAAAGGTCTCATCTTATTAAAACAATAAAACAAAAAAGAAAAAGGTCAAAATTAGAATTATACTTGCAAGAGAAATCTACCTTAATAATGGTGCGATAGCACTCTTGTCCCATAACTAATAATTTATAATAATCATTTTACGTATAGTACTTCTTTTATACAATAACGAGCATGATAAAGCAATCTTTAGATAAATGAATGTATAATTCCCAGTAAGCTGACACTCAGGATCTTTTTTTTTTTTTTTCTTTTTCTTTCCCTTCCCTTTTCCCTCCCTCTTCTTCCATTTCTATATAACTTAATAACTATAAGTAACTTATCTAATACAGTGTCAGTTAGATGTGTTTACAGAGCGCATGTATTATACTTTTACCAGACACCCACCCACTAAGACACAACAGTATTTAAATGATTCACTATCTTTCTTGTTATAATAGCGCTTTCTTCAAAGCAGATCTAGCGCTATACTTGCATGAGATATTAGCTGAGTTTGATAGTAAACCATAAAATTTTTAATAAAATACGAAAGAATATTTATGAAACGTGAAAATAATTGAAGCAAACGCTTCCTTTACTGTAATCAAAACAGCAGTGTTAAGGAAAAGAACTCTGTGATAGTGCGTGTTTACACGCCATCTTGTGGCCAGTAACTTAAATTACATCTAAACATGCTAGGATGTATCGCGTGCTTATGAATGTGAACGGTGAACAACTTTTCAGACAAAAAAACTGAAAAAGCCGAGCAGAAGGCTCATGGATACTGTCCACCCTCAGATAATACAATAATGTTCTGGATACATCCCAAAATGTTCACGAGTGGTTCCATTTTATAATATTTTCATCAATATACTTTACATTAATTCAAATTAACAAATTCTAAATGTGTACCTCTAAGCAACATAGATGCATTCACAAGAACAACCATATTTATTCAGGCAATGATAGCGCACTATTCTAGTAACCAAATACTTGTATAGAGAAGAAACAGCAGTGTTAAAGAGGAAAACTCTGCAATAGTGTGTATTTACACGCCATCTTCTGGCCAGTAACTTAAATTACATATATGTACAGTTAAATATATCGTGTGCTATGTATGAAGCGGTGAACAACTTTTCAGATAAGAAAACTAAAAATAACTGAGCAGAAGGCTCGTGGATGTTTATTTACTTTCAAATAATACAGTAATATACTGAATATATCTAAAATGTTCATGAGTGATTCTATTGTATAACATTTTTATCACTATACTCTACATCAAATTAAATCAATGAATTTTAAATGTACACTTTTAAATAACATAAATGTAATTACTAAAATTGATAATATTTATTCAGGCATTGATAGCGCCTTAATTTATCAACTAAGTAGTTGTATAGAGAAAACCATTTAAAAAGACAGTTTATATTAAAAGCTTAGTGACAAAAAAAAATGTCTAGTAAACTTCATTGGTAATTGTTTTCAAGTATTCAAAAAATAAATATACACTTCAGGGCTTTAGTAAATTATTAATTAGTACTAAAATTTAAGTATTATATTAAACTAAACAACTAAGAAAGAAAAGAAAAAAACTGCTTTATACTAGTGTAATAAAGAGTTTAGTTTTAATATATTATAATCATACCTTAGTTGAAACTTTGAGAGAAATAGTATCATCAGAGTTCTTTTTGTTTTTTTTTTCTCTTGCCTCCGACCAGATATTTTTTCCTGGAGCCCTTTTTAAAGAAGATGAATTTATCCAGTCCATTTCTTCAGGTAGTGGAATTATGTTATTATTCTTTATGAAAGATGTGGCTTCCTCTATGCTGTTGAATGTTCTCATGTCATTGTTATATTGGATTCTTATTTTGGCTGGATAAGAGAGCTGCGCTTTGATTTTATGTTGTTTTTAAAGTTTTACTAATGGCCATGTTTTCTTCCTTATATCCAGAACTCTTGTTGAATAATCATTATCAAATCTTAATAATGACTGTTTATACATAACAGGACTTTTCCACCATGCAGATCTCAGTATAAACTCTTTGTCCATAAAAGAAAGAAATTTCTTAATGTCGTCACCTTCGGATTTCTCTGGAAGACCAAAAATCCTTATATTTGTTCTTCTTTCTCTAGTCTCTATATCATCTACTTTATTAATTAACCAAGTGTTCTGTTGTAGCAGAAATTGAGTATGTAGTTCATCTTCTTTTAACCTCCCATCAACATCACTTAAGGAAGTCTCAATGTCTGATATTTTTATTTGTTGCTGTTGTAAGATTTCTTTAAAAACTTCTGTTTGTTTTTGGCAGTTATCCTTAAGACTTTCTAGATTTTCAGTAAATCTGTCCATTTTTAGCAATAAGTCCAGTAAAGTAGCAGATATCTGTTGCATCTCTTTTTTTATAATAGAGTCGGAATGTGAATTCTTGGAGTTACTCATCTTCAAACAGTTTGGAATGTCCTCTGTAGTATTTGACAGGAAAATTTCAGAATTTTTTCTTCAAAATTGGTAGCTTTGTTATAAATTACTTCATCTTCAATATTTACCCACATTTATTTAAATATATTTAGTTTTTCCTGTATTTTCTAGTATGAGTATGAAGAGCTCAAAATTAAGCTGCTTTCAGTTAGCCATTAGCCCCCCCCCCCAATATCCATCTATTATTCATTAATTTTAGAAAAATATATTGAAGAAATGATGTGATATGAAGAAAATATAGATCCACAATACATAAAGTAATTAAGAACTATACATTTTTTTGTCAAAGATAACTATCAGGAAAATGTTTTCCAAATGAAAGGCGCAACTTTACATTAAATAAAAATGATTTTAATATTCTCAGAATAATACATAAAAATAAAACTGCATCACCTTTATTTTGGAGATTATTCTCTTGGGAATTTCTGCATAGTACACATAGCATTGAATTTGTATATAAAAAGGAAGGTGTTGGTTGTTGGAGGTGTAAATCTTTAGAGCAGATTGGTGTATATGGTTTACGTTTGGAAAGTTTTACAACTTTTTAGGAAAAAATATCCAATGTTCCCAGCAATCATTAAGGACTGATACACAGTACAAATATAAGCAGTTCTGAAGCTGGATTTCCACTGGGAGGGGAGGTGGTTCAGAGTTCAGATTTGAGCCCAGGGCTGTTCATACTGGTGAAGGACTACATTATCAAACAGGTTAGTGTGGAGAAATCAGCAAAGCTGCTGTATGCAGTTGAGATGGCATTACAATGTGGCTCAAATCGGAACTTCAAAAAATGAATGGGGAATGGAATGTAGACTTGAGGGCACATGGGATGAAACTGAGTGCAAACAAGACAACTGTCATGGTAGCAAATGGAAGAAATCAGAAGAAGCTTAAACCTGAAATAGAAGGGAAAATAGTGGAACAGTTTACCATATTCAAGTATCTAGGAGAGGTGGTTAAGGAGAAAGGAAGACGGAGTCAGGAGTCAAAGCTAAAATCAGATGTGTTACAGCCAAAGGACACAGAGTATTAAGGATACTGTGTGACAGAAGATGCCAAGGAAACTGAACAGTAAGGTGTGAAAAGTATTGGTAGAACCAGTATTTCTGTATGGTATAGATACCTGGACAGTGACGGCAGAGCAACTAAAGAAATGTGAACCAATGGAGATGAAGTACCTGATTCAGGTGGTAAGATGCATGCTGCAAGACAAAGAAATGATGATATAATGGCAAATGCCAAACTAACTCCAATTGCAGAGGTCATAGATAACATATTATGGTGTTCATGACCCTCTGTAATATTTCATAAAGAGTATTTGTGAGACAGGAAAAAGGTAAGAGGAAGGATATTCAGCAGAAAGATGGATGGATTTCACTAGAGAAGACTTAAAGCAATCAAATATGGCTGTTGAGGAAGGTAGGAGAGTGACACTGAAACAAGACAGATGGTGACATAACACCTTGACCCCATGTAGAAGGCTTGAAGAAAAGGAGGTTTATAATGATGATGGTGATGACCTTAGTTTCAGTAGCTGATGCCTCTACTAGGATTTTGAACTACACATTCTTTCTATTTATCATCCTTGTGTATCCTTCACAGTGAAATGTTTGACCTTTGTAATAGTTCATCTTTTATTCAGAAAGTGGCAAATGAGACAAACCATACCACTCATCAGCAATGATTTAGGAACAAGGCTATGGTTTTTGCTTTTATATTTTAACTTGTTCCTCCTAGATAGACATCCTGATTTCATTTATAAGGTTAGAACAGTTTAAGAATGCATACATTATTAAATTACTCAGCTAATGCTGTACAAAGATTTAGCATCACTTACTGCAAAGGATCTGAAAACAGAGACTGTAGATTGTGAGAAATAAGAAAGTGCTCCTATTTCTGTCATTTTGCTATGGGTTTTAAAGACCATTATTATGATTTTTACTTTTCAGAAGCTGAAATCCCAGGATCTCAACTGTATTTTCTTTTCTCAGTACTATAGTAATGGGAGTATATCTTATTTGCTGTATAGATGTTCACGGACAGTTTACATACAATATAGATGTGGCCACACCAGAAATTAATGATAATCAAATACTAAACACTGTCTTTTTAACTGGCTCTCTAATTGCACATGTCCGAAGATAGCTGCAATGTGGCTAGCTACAGAAGAATTTGGGATAATTTTCCCTGCTCTTTTGCTTTGACTTCAAACATTCTGAATACACCTTTTGAGGACCACTTTTGTTTCTTAATGTGGATTTTGATCTGTTGCTGTTTGTTTGCCACTTATACTGCATTCCTGGAACTTGTTTTATTGTTGGTTGTGTATGTTCATTTTGTACTTTCTTGTCTACTTTGGTTTGTTAAAACATTCTACTTGTTACATCAGGAGGAGTTATGCTTCTGTTTGTTATACTGTGTTTTGTTATATTGTGTTCTGTAATATAACAGCTTGTCCTTGGTATTGATTGTCTTGTTTGATCTTCAGACTGAAACTTGCACTGTTGGATTTAGCTTCAACATCTGTACATTGGACTGTTTGGATATTTTTGAAACATTGTATATTTTATGTTTACTGTTCATTATGGTCGAAGCTTTTATTTAATGTGATATATATAGGTATATATGTATATATATATATATATATATATATATATATATATATATATATATATATATATATACATACATATACATGTTATGTCTACTTGCCCCAAAAGAAACCCGCCCCAACCAAGATTCTTCTGTATCAGTATTCACATGTATTCTTCATCCATTCTTTTTATAAATTATTGAATACAAGGGTAAGATTGGAACCCTCTGCTTGGATGTGTGAGGTAAACAACCCACTATTATATCAACCACAAGCCCCAACACCCTAAACTTCAGTTCATAAACATAGTCATACTGGAGGCATTACAGGATTGAGAAGTTGGGGGAAAGTATAGTTAAGATAGAGGTTACCCTACCTCTGCATTTGTTTGTCTCTATCTCTCTCTTTTTTAAATATATCCTTTACAGTACTATCATGGTAAATAAAATAAGAAACCCACCTGGTCATTAACAGTGCAACTCATGGTTGCCAAACTTTTGTTTACCAATATTTTTCATTGTTATTTTTGTTTAATACTATATTCTATGCCTATCTTTTGAAATTAAATAAAACACAACCTCATATATACGAACTTCATTTTTGTGAGATGAAAATTACGAAAGCTGAAATACATGAACTGCAAATTTTTCCCAGTGTAAATAAACACTTGCCCAAACTTACATGAAACACATACTGAAGTAATTAAATCCCATATAGGTGTGTGTGGGGGGGCTGCACCCACACGCTATATATATCAACTCCAGGATTGCGCTAGAGTGGAGAAAAAGGCATGTTGGGCAAGTGTTTACTTACTCTGAAAAAAATTCACTGTTCCGGTATTTCAGCTTTCATGATTTTCATCTAGTGAATTTATATGAAGTTCAACATTTAGAAGTAGATCCGTATTCAGATATTGTGAATGGACATGGCTATGTGCAATCATACTTATAGAGCTTAGGCAAGTTGCTGAGTGTACAGCTTTTGTTATTAATATTTAAACATAGAAAGGGATTTAAAATGTTTTATATAGGGGTATTCTTATGTGGGCCCCATGTTGGTTACTTTAAACAATGGAAAGGGGAGGCAAGAGAAAGGCTGAAAAAGGGAATAAACAACAAAGAGGAGACAGCAGGAATATATCATGAAGGTTGAGTTGGAGAAGATGGGGGAGGACAGGCAAAATGTTTTTGGCGGGGATAGACAACCTATTTTATCAAATATTTTTATACAAGAGGGCAATGTTGGTGGGAAAATAAGATGGTGTAGGAGAAGCTGTGGAAGTCCTCTGTCCTCAGAGCCTCAAATGATTCCACTGTTAAATAGAGGTGCAGTGAAGGCCATACTAAACGCGCTAAAGAGAGTCTTCAACTAGCTGAATCCATCTGTTCACATCCAGCTTCAGTATTTCTTCAACAAAGTTTAGAAGCCCCTGTTCAGTAAGGCTTGCCATGCTGCCATATGCTGGGGTGTCTGAAGCATTAGTGCCACCACACCAACCCTGCAAGGACATTTCTGGACAGGCGGAGGATGACCACTCCCTAACCTGGGTCATATATGCCTGGGCTGTAGATTTTGGATCTGTAAAGAAATGAATACAAATAGTTGTGAAATAAAATAAAGAAAGGAATGCATAATAAAATGAGAGTAAATACAGGGGTGGGAGATAAAAGTGGGAATATACACAATAAATTCAAACAGCATGCTAGCAAGCAATACATTTTTTCCTATAAACACATATGAATAAGTTAAAGAGAATACTGCACTTATATATTGACATATCTCTTACACTTGTTTGCAATAATGTACTGAATGAGTGCTTTACAAATTATTTCTTTATGTACATTAAATAAAAAAATTCAAGACAGATCGCTGACACATTTGTTACATCTGTTCACAGAAATGTACAAAATGCACTGTAGTGCTTCACTTACCATGCTTTATAAATATGTCCATATATGAATTAATTATAATAAAATCAGTTAAACACAAAATACTACTTACTATTTTATACATGCTTTCCAGATTCTTCAGCCAGCCTTGTTGTTTACCTTTCCTGCTGATGCTTCTTGTATTGGAATTCCTCCTTGGCTAGAAAGAGGGGACATAAGACACTTGTTGTTTATTTGTTATTTTACCTCTTTTTTTCCCTTAATATTATTGATCTCACTAGTACTAATATGTGAGACATTTCATTCACTGCTGTACTTACTATGTAGTTGTTTTAATATTTGCAAATATTGGAGTTTTTATAATGTGCCAATTTTCCCTTAACTGCAAGTAATAAACACGTTGCATTTTGGTGGCACTCTAGTTTAAAATGTTATGCATTGAATGTAAAAGTCTATGAATTCCATTTAGGCAGAAAGTGTTCAGACAGTAAAATGTAGTAATACAATGAATTTTTTTTTAGTTGTGTAGAAATGTACGTTTTCTGCCTAATAATTCTAAGCATATAAAGGGATGATTTAAAAATGAATACAGAAGTAATCCAATGGCTCATTTCTCATTGAATTATGTGCTGGTTAGTCACTTGACACCCAGGATACCAAATGCTAAAAGGTATAGCAAAGCACCACACAACTACATAAGTACACACTGTCAAGATTCAGTCTATGCAAGTATTTGCTGCTCCGTTATGAAGCACACCAACATGTGTAACTCATGTATAAGCCTTGGGACTCAATGAACAGGATAAAGCAATCATGCACTAATATCAAAAAGGTCCTTGTACATGAAAAGAGAATAATGCAGTTCATAGACACTCATCCTAGAACACCTTATTTTCCAAAATAGTGCACCAAACATATAAACTTGCAGAGTCTGGAATGTTGTAATAGTTTTGTTCAAGTCCGATAAACAAAATGTGTAGTGCTGTGCAGTAGTTTTCTGAACATTTTTCTATCAGTCAATATTTGGATTTCAAAGTTAAAGTACATATTTTCCATCTTGAAAATGGTCTCTGACACTGGGGCATGTTCGACCAGTAGGCATATTTCCTAGATGTGTATACATATGTTAACAGAAAGGTCTTTTATGTTTTACCCTGATCAGAAGCATAGTCAGTGCCCTGAGCCAGCAGTATGACCAAGTCCCCCACCACCTCACCTCAAGTGAAGAGCAAAAAAAGGCACTTCACTGTAATAAGCCAATCACAACATTTTAAGTGCTCAGCTTATTACAGTTAAGACTACACCCCAACCCCCCACCTCCGCTCTTCCATTTAAGAGTTAAAAAAAAAAGAAAAAATTGATATTTCTTCTACTGGCATATCAACTAGGTGGCCAGTTACAGAACAGGCCCCCACCTCTCCTGCTCCAGCCATTCAGGTCCTGTTTCTGGGTCCTGCTCCAATCCACTTTCAATATATTTTATATAAAAATATATATTTTAAGCTGTAGCAAGCTATTTGCTTCAACTGTTGGAAACAGTAGCTGCAATTTATACCTTACCTGCATGAAGAGCTACAGTGCTATATTGTTTTAGTTAAAAAATGTTTTTAAACTGTAGAAATCTACTTGCTACAAATGCAGCAAACAGTTATTACTGTTTATACTCTGCATGCGTGGAGCACTAAGGCACTCATGTATTAGTTTAAAAAAAAAACTTTTTTTATACTGTAGCACACTGCTTACTACAAATGTAGCAAACAGTTGCTATGATTTACATCCTGCCTACATGGAGCACTACAGCACTCAAGTTTGGGTAGAAAAACAGTAGTTTATTTTTTTTTACTTTTAAACTGCAGCAAACTGCTTGTTACAATGTAGCAATCAGTTGCTACAGTTTAGATCACAAAAGGAGTGCTGCAGCACTCAGGTTTGACTGCACATGCAATGCCAACATTTAAAAGCCAGTATTGCATTAAAGAAAAATTGGGATTGGCTGATTGCACCCTCTCAACACTTTGCACCCAGCACAGTTGCCCCTTCACCCCACCCTAACTACTCTACTTGCCCTGATTGCCTACATGTCTTAATGACTAACTACAGCTGCAGTTAATCAGTTAAAGGGCTTTGAAGCAGGGTGAGATTTTCTGCACCATACCAACACAATGTTTTAAGACTACATTTGTCAAAAATTATATGTTGTACCTTGACACACTTTATAAAGCCTGCATACTGTGACTAGGTTCCTCTGTGGAGTAAGTACATTCTTATTATATGTACATATATCCTTAGCAATCTGTATTCACATATTCTAGGCTTCTAAACAGGAGTCAGCTTGTCTGCAGGATGCGATGGACAAAGAATGGAGATTTTCACCACTGTTAAAATGTTCTGTTGCAGGATTTCAGGTACCATGACCTACAGCTAATGGGGAGTTGGGAAGCTACAGACCAATCACTGATGAATCAAGTTTGGTACTCCATAATGCAGGATGTCAACACAACGGATTGTCACATTTACACATCGGCCGACTATTGACACCACACGACTGATATGATTAACTGTGCCAAACAGAGGGCACACAAGATTGTGAATGAGGGTTCCATCAAAATGGGTGCTGCTTCAGGACAAGCAAGAGTGATGTTAGTGGAAGAGTTTCTTGTCTCACTTAGAAGAGGAGGTGTAAAAGCATTACTATCTGGTATAAGTGAGGAAGTCATTGTGGGGCTGACCGATCTCACCCATGTCTCAGTGGGAGATAGTGCTGATTAGTACATAGCAAAGGTATAGGTACCCTAACAAAGAAGGCATGGTGCACATTTCCTTTCCTAGACACAACAGCAGTTCAAATGGTGCAGCCACCTCCAAAGATAAGGTTATATACCAATAATTTGATGTATTTACATCCTTGCCATGCTTTTCACATTGGCACCCCTATAGCATATGTTAATGGGTTAACGATGGTGTTTTGTTTGTTTGGTGTGGTGGACCTTTAGTGCGGGACTTTTGTATTTTTTGCTGGTGTTCTGTATGTTATGAATTCTGTCTCACTTCTGGGTGAAAAACCTGCCTCTGCAGAGGGTTTTCATACATCTGAACATACTGAACACTTTGAAGCTGTGCTGGAAGACCATGCATTTCCACAGATTCAGCATGTGGAGAAATATAAGCAACAGAAACAAAAGAGTAGAACCAAAACACATTCCAGGGTAAAAGCATAATTTAATTGCATGTAAAAATTAGGAAAAGCAAAGTTAACACTTTCACAATCATAGAGACTGCTTCATCAGACCATTAACACAAATACACATAATAACATAATAACATAATATTTAAAAAGATCAACAACCTATCAAGACCATCTTCATACACACATACATACATACAAATATTTCAAGCATGGGCATTGATGCTCTTCTAGCTTGCCAATATAGCAAAACACTCGTCCCCATAATGTGTCCAGAGTGTTTTTAAAAATATCTAAACTAGTACTTGATTTAATATAATTTGGTAGTGTGTTCCATGCATCAGCTACACTGTCAGAGAACCAATTAGTGCAATTCATATTCCTATAGAATCTTCTGCATAGGTTGTCTAATGATTCTCTAGTATTTTTTGATAACCCAAAACATTCCCAGAGGTAGTTATCTCTAAATGCCCCATATACCTGAATAAGATCTCCTCTTAGATAGCTATAAGAGACACTGTACAAGTTCAGATATTTTAGTCTTTCATAATAACTTAAATTCTCACATTCTTGGATATCCTTAGTATATTTCTGCTGTACTCTTTCCAGTTTACTCATGCTTGTTTTCGTGTAGAGTTTCCATGTTGTTATTCCATACTCATGTCAGGGTCTAATGTAACTAAAAAACAATAACTTCATAATTTTTTATTTCCTAGACTTTATAAATCTTTTTATGCAACCTATAGTTCTATAACTATCATTAACTAATTGGTTGATATGATTAGAAAAGCTCATAGCTGGATCTAAAGATACTCCCAGGTCCTTAAATGAATCTACAGTTTCAGTCACTGTATGCTGTATATATTCACCTTTCAATTTATGTTTCTCAAATTTCATAAGCTTAGTTTTTGATGTTTATCAGCATATTATTCTCCTCTGCCCAAATGGTCAATTTAGTCAAGTTATTTTGCAGAATGTCTTATCTGTAACACGTGTAATCAGTTTATACAATTTCAGGTCATCTACATATGACTGTAGAACACCTCAGATGAAAAAATAGGTCTTAAATATACAATCTAAATAAATAAGGGCCTGGAACAGAACCCTGTAGGACACCCTGACTGTAAGCAGGATTTCACCTGTTCAGTTTATTTATTTATATATATATATATTTATATTTATTTATTTATATATTTATTTATTTAACATTTGTTTACCAGGAAAGTCCAGCTTGGAACAAAGCCAATTTTCAGCAGATGCCTGGAGAGAAATGCTCCAGACACGTCTTTGTGACTGTATGACATTGTATGATGTTGCTTTATGATACTTGCCATGTCCTATTTGTAAGCCATGCAGCTATCCCTCTTATTAAAAATACATCAATACCTAGTTGTTCTAATCTGTTGATCAGTGTTTGGTGTATGACCCTGTCAAATGCTGAAGTTAAATATATATAAATTACATCACAGCACAATTTTACATTCATAGCTGCTATTATATTGTTATAGAACATCATGTTACAGGTGGTAATAGATCTATTTTCAACCTATGCATGTTAATATATGGTTTCAAGTCCCATCCTATGCAGTTATGACAAAACCTTATCCAATATTACTTTCTCCGTTATTTTTCCACAACATGAAAGTAGGCTTAAGGGTCTATATGACTCTACATTTGTACTACCCACCTTTCCCTTAAAGACAGGTTTAATAAGTGCATGTCTTGAATATTGAGGAATCTTCTTGCTGAAGTGTTCTCAGGTCATTGTTACTAATTGCATCTCCTCCCTATACTTTGGATCCAGTTTGTGCAGTTCTTTTTCAATAAAATCTAATTTGATTGCAGCATCTGAGATTACCTGGATGTCACTAGGACAACTTATCACTCCTTTTGTGGAGCCAAACTGTTTTGCATACGATTTTATGAATATATTTATAATCTGTTCTACCTGAGAATAAATTTTAGAATCTGCACACAGTTTATTAGTGTGTGTGGCTTTACTCCTTCCAAATCTTATATATCTGTAAAAAGGTTTCCTATTATGCTCAACATCTTTATATAAATTTTCTTCAAATTTTTCTTGATCTCGTCTCACGCTATGCCTTAATCTGTCTGCCCAGCTAATTTATTTCAGTTTTCAAAGTTGTAGTTTGATGTCTCTTTTATTTCTTATATTTTTTGTCTCTCACCTTAACCATATATCTTGTTCTTATGGAAATATATCCCCCAGACATTGTATGCCTAGGATCTATATAAGAAGAATGAAATGAAAGAGCAAATGCTATTTTGTAGACATATAAAACCAAAAGTCTGAAAACAGCAAAGTTACAGAACAATGATTTTTTTTCCCCAGGGAAAAAAATTGCTGTTGCAAAAAAAAAAATTATAAAGACAGAAATAAACCACCCCCTACTTAAAAATAATCACGCCGAGATCACACCACAGTGAAGAAAACAGCAAAGTCTCAAGAATGTCCCAGCTATTTTTTTCACTGGGAAAAAAATCGCTGTTCCATAACTTCACTGTTTTCAGACTTCGGGTTTTATGTGTTGAAGAAATAGACCCTATGCCTAGATCCTGATGTTAAATATTTTTTTTTTTTTAAATTTTGCAGTCCATTTCCCTTTCAAAATTTTCTACATTCCATTAGCAGTTTTTCCACTAAACACCTCACTCCAGTTAGTTTTACATAATGACTGTTTTGCTTCCATATGATCTGTAATTAACCATCTGTGCATTGGTTTAGATTTCAGTTTTGCAGAATTATCTAGCAACAAATTAATCTTTATAACCTTATGATCACTGCACATCAATGGTGGAAAAACTTGACTTGAAATAACAGTAATTTCTTTAAGAACACAATTAATGTCTAGTATGTTCTGCCCCCTGGTAGTTTTTTTTTTTTTTTTTACAGTCTGAAGCAATTGCTGTTCCTGAATATACATTGTGAATATTTTCCTTACTAATGTTGTTGAATCTATATTATTCCAGTCTGTTTCTGGTAAATTTAAAGGGACAATCCCAAAGTTTAAAATTCAGGTCGAAATTAAGATGACTAAAATAATGCCCACTTTATAACGTCACTCACATTCCCACCCACCGTGTCAACTTTCTTTTAATTTCCTGTATTTCTTCAGTTCCACTCATGTTTTAGCTCCCAGTAACAACTTTCCATTTGTTTTTTTGTTCCTGTCATGTGGGATCTTTGCAGTGCAAGGGCAACTATTTTTATAGACTTTCTGTAGGAAGCACAACGATGAATCATTTAAAAAAAAACTTGTAATGTAAAGAGCAATTGTTAAGTACTTACAGGTGCAAACTACTTGTTTCATGAATATTTTTTTCGAACAATCGTGCATTGTCCTTCTTTACTTGGTTTCTTTTGTAGTCCCTGTATAATGACCTGTTAGAGTTTCAAATTTCCTATCATTTGTAAACTCCAAGCTAACACTAACTGTTATTCTAGTAACATTCTAAGTTTATAGCCGTATTTAAAATCTGTCCCTATCGTTCATTTCTCTCTCATTATCTGTGTCAAGATTTGTTGCTCTAGCAGGTTGAGAGACATGGCATGGGGAGGTTTCAGTCACATTGCACAACTGCTCCTTCAGTTAAGTTTTTTTTTTTTTCGGAACAATCGTCGATCATTCATTGTGCTTGTTTTCTGTCTCCCATTATCTTTTGTCAAGATTTGTTCCTCTGGCAGGTTGAGAGGCATGGCATGGGGGGTTTCAGTTGCATTTAACAACTGCTACTTCAGTTAAATCTTTGTTTTTTAGAGTGATCTCTGATCGTTCATTGTGGTTGTTTTCCATAGGAACCACAATAATGTATGAAACAGCTGCTAAGCATTAAAAACTAGAATTCTGCATGCACTTATAGCTGCTTAACCTCTGCTGCTTATATTAAAACTTTGTGTTTAGAGCAATCATTCATTGTGGTTCCTACAGAAAAGAACCACAATGGATGATCAATCTGAAAAGCAAAATTTCAATTTAAAAAAAATTGATAAGCACTTGCAAGTACAACTCTATTAACTTTCGTCCCACCATCACTTGGGCTTTATGGATGAAACCTTGTGTGATGGTGGGGATTTGGCTAAAGTTATGTTTGGGATTTCTTTACCTCGGAGCACTAAGCATGAGCTATGGGATCACTTGTGTTGCTTGGATGAAGAGAGGAGTCCCTAAGGAGACTTCTGAAAAGGTACCTAAATTGAAGCAAAGGGTGATTTAAATTGTTGCCAGATTCTGAGGAATACGTTTGGTGAGGTAGTTTCAGCTGTTTGGAAAGTGTGTGTTTGTCATGGTGCAGGGCCAAGACAAAGTTCAAAAAAGGGACCTCTTTGGAATGACTGTCAAACTAAGGATGCGTGGCCTTACTTTACCTACTGGAATTATTAGGCTGTTCTTGGTGTCAAGTGCAATTGTATGGACACTGTACCAACTGTATGTTGAAGTATTTATTTATTTGCTTATTTGTTTATTTATTTATTTATTTTGTGCTGTACAATTTGTTAGCTGCAATTTGTGTACTAAGGAGCTGTTTGTAGATAATTTGTTTTTGTAATGAGACATGTTTTGTTGTGTTTACCCCCCCCCCACCCAAGTCTCTGGGAGAGCATCTTTACTGTAGGCAGCAAGCTAAAACAGTTCTAGATGTCTCCTGAAGTGATCTTTTTATGGGTAACTGCAGTGTTCTACCACTTCTAAAAATATTACATTTGAGCAATCAACTAGCCCTGCATAAGGTCTCTTCTTAGAAGCTCTGCATAATACAACATAATCAGTATCTATTATTTAGACTGATTGTTCATTTTTGTGCGCATGATGGATTGTGGAAGACCTTTCTAAACTTTTGGATAACTGAAGGGAAAAAAGTGTAATGCACTTGGCAGGTTTATGAGAGGAATGCAGGCTGCATGTGAATGGTCTGAAGTTAAGTAGTGAGCTAAGAAACAAGTAGTGCTGCATAAAAAAATTTGGGATGTCTTGGAGGAGAAGCTGTTGGATTTATAACTGAATATCATACCACTAAACATCCCAATGGGAATAATCAAAACTGTGAACTTAACAATGCATATTGTTAAGCCTCACACACCTGCATTTCTAAATATGCTAGCACTAAACCACACAACCTTAGGGAATACCTTTGAATTGCCTTTCAGTTTGCAGCATATATGCACCTTATTCCCCATAAAATGGTGTTTTTCTACTAATCCTTGATTATTACAATCAGTCAATGCTGTCATATTGTCAATCATAGGTTCTTAGGTTGGTACTAGGCTATTGGCCCTAGGGCCTATACAAGCCTAGCCATAACAATTCCCTGGCTATTTCTTCCCACACTATTTACTTCCCTGGATCCCTGTCTAGCAGGGTGACTGACGTGATCCCCGAGGTGAATTTCCTTTCTCCCATCCAATCGTCAATGTTCCTTTTGAAAAGGGCCAAAGAGGCACTCTGCTTGACATTTATGGGCAGACTATTCCAGAGTCTGGGGAGTCGCTGGGTCAGGAACCTATCCCTCCAGCATGTTTTGTTTATTATGATGACAAGATATAGATCCCTGGAGTGTGTGGCTCTGAGGGATTGGGATTTCTTTAAGTGTAGCATGTCCAACAGCTCTGAGTTTGACATGGCCTTGTATGTTAAGCAGAGATTGCCTCTGAGTAGACGATATGTGACAGAGTATAGCTGGAGTTTTTTAAGGCGGTCAGCATAGGGCATCTGCTTTAGGCCTGTGATTCTTTTAGTGAGGTATTTCTGCTGCCTTTCCAGTTGTTGCAGGTGTCTTGAGAGGTACATACCAAATGGGGCATTGTATTCTACAATGGGTCTAATGAGGGATGAGTACAGTGGGACAATGACCTACTTTTTTCTGGATGAAAAGCCCTTAGTGATGAGGTGTGCCACATACAAGGATTTCCTGACTGTTGTGGCGATGTGGTTATCGAAGGTGAGACCACTGTCCACCTGTGTCCCTAAGTCTCTTATCACACTTTCAGTGTTTAGTGTACTGCCACCTATGTGGTAATTCATGGGTACATATTTTTTTCCCAAAGGGGATAACTATACATTTCTTGGCATTGAGTATGAGCCCATGGCTCTGACACCAAGCATCTGTTTCTGTAAGGCCCTTTTGTAGAGTATCCACATCATTTGGAGATTCAATAATGGCTCCCAGTTTGAAGTCTTCTGTGAACTTTGTTAGCCAGAGTCCCTTAGTATTGGCCTGTACTTTAGAAAAGTAGATGACAAACAAGAGTGGTCCAAGGACTGAACCCCTGAGGTACTCCACTTGTCTCTTGTCTGGAGCTGGATTTGGAGTCAGCTACTTTTACAGTGTGGGTTCTGTCAGTAAGCCAGTTGGCAACCCATTGAGTGATGTAGGGATTAATGCCCTGCTTAGTAAGTTTATCTATGATTCCAGAGTGGGGGATGGTGTCAAAGGCCTTGACGAGGTCCAGATAGGCTGTGTGGACTGCCTTACCTTCCTCCACGGCTCTGGAGACTGATTGAAAGAAGTCAATCAGTTTCAGGAGACTAGATCGTCCCTTCACGAACCCAAACTGGGTGGGGTCCAGTGTTTGAAGGTTGCCAATGTCTTTGTTTATAAGTTCCATGATAATACATCCCATGGCCTTGCAGATCAGGCTCGTCAGGCTGATGGGGCAGTAGTTCCTGGGATCCAAGATGGATCCCCCCTTGTGGAGTGGGATAACTGTAGCTGTGCACCACTCAGTGGGCACAAAGCCTGAGGTGAGACTATGATTAAACATGACACTTGGGTGAGGTGCCAGTTCATTTTGCAGTTCATCTAGTACACAGCCCAGGATGTCATCTGGTCCCATAGATGCTGTATTCTTAGTTTTGGAGAGTGCGTTTTTTACCTGTGTGGCCGTTATTACCAGAATTTGGCAATCTTCTGGTACTGAGATGGGCCATATAGAGGGTGAGGGGTGGTGAAGTTGGCACTGAATCAATCTGCCAAGATATTGGCAATATCCTTTGGATCAGTATATTTAATGCATTCTGTTTTAGCTCAGAGCAGATCTGAGCATTGCCATTTAGATTTTTGACATAGTTATAGAATGCCTTGTGGTTGTCTTTGGAATCTTTGTCAATTTTATTTTTGTAACTAGCTTTGGAGGATTTTATGAGGGATCTCAGCTTCTTACTGAGGCTGGTAAGGGAGTTTTTTGCATCCTGGGATTTTCCTCTTTTCTGCAACAGTTTATTCCTTTTGTTGTAAAGTTTATTTATGGCAGGGGACCACCAGATTGGCTTCATTTTTTTGGAGGAGAGCATCTTGGTTCTATTTGGGATGGCACGATTCATGCATGAGTGGATGTGCTCTTACGGTACCTTAGTGTAGGACTCAGCAGTTGAACTTTCAGTTCCCGTCTGCATGGGTGCCATGAAGTTTGTCACTTTTGACTTGAGTAGCATGAAGTTGGCTTTGGAGAAGTTTTTTTTTATGGAGGTTTCCTTACTGGGGGGTGGGGGTGGGATGTGGATGTTAAGGGTGATTAGCTTATGGTCTGACCTGAGTAACGAGGGGGTGACCATAGATGTGGAGCATCAATTTCCCATGTTGTTAATGACCAGGTCTAGGATACTGGCGCCCCTGGTGGGACAATGGATTAGCTGATCAAGGGCATTGGAATTTATGAATTCCAAGAACCGTTGAAATTAGCACCTTACTAATTAACAAAAGTTTAATTATTTGCTGAAAATTAATAGTGGATTTAAATGGAATAGTAAAGAGATGAAATATTTGTATTACATCCACTTTAAAGGAAATATCAATGATCACTTATACATTATTTAAGACAATATTAAAACAATAACAAAGAAATGGAATAACTCATTCTTTTCAGTAGAAGGTACTTTAATTTTAAGAAAAATGGTTATTTTACAAATCTGTCACTGTGGTACAGAGGGACTGAGTGAAATCTGGACAACCTGAGATTGATTAGCAGTTGAACAAGATGGAACAGCATGGGGCTGGGGGGTGGAGTGATGCCCGACTTATGTCAGTGCACTCACCTGCAAAGAGGGAGGAAGGGTTATAGAGATTTCTACCTCTGTGGTTACCTGGCATTCCAATGGACAGGCATAGGCTGTTCTCCTGAGAACAGAACATGGAGAAGAGAGATGTGAGTGGGTCCATAAAAGACAATGAGGTATCCTCTTATGGAGGTATGTCAAAGTGCAGGTGTGCTTTGTGAAAGTGGCATTGGTGATCCCTCTGCAGTGAGGTGAAACCCATGCCACAACCAGGATGATGGGGTATGTCACATCACTGAAATGTCCTAACGACTGTCAGGATGATTCCTCAGCAATCAGTTCTTGCCTCACATGTAACTAATGAGGTAGGAATAGCTCTCATCCTGTGAGGAACAAATATGCCAATAGATCACTGGGAGGTAATAGTTCACAGGTAGTATAGTGCCACAAAATTACAAAAAAAAAAAAAAGATTATTTTACCCAAAATACTATGCACTATGAAGACAATCTTTTTAGCTACCTTTACAGAAGACATTAAACAGTTTAATGATATCTGACTGAAGTTCTTAAAGTATCCCAACAAAGCTAGAATAGCTTTGGTACGCCAAGTGAGGGTTTGGAAACATGGTACAATAGGACTTTCTGAAACAGAAACCTATGCTATAATTTCAAGTACTAAAACAATGGCTTTATGATTAAATTCTGATTATTCCAACATGTGGAAAAAGGCATACAGTTAATTAGTTAAATGAAGAAAACATATGCATCTTAAATGGCTGTTAAAGAAATGCTTACTTTTCAGCATAATAGTCCAACAGATTCTACTTAGATAAATAATGTGTTAAAATATTTATGTGTTATTTATAAATGCTCTGAAATAAAAGTGCTATGTTTCACATTATTCTCTACAGCACTGGCACTACACTGTACAGAAGTCAGAGTTTTCAAAAAAAAAAATGTTAAGCATAAAAAATAGAGATTTAGGGCCGGATTCATGAAGGATTGCACAGAGTCTAAGAGTAGAGTAAGACTCCATGCAGCCAACATGTTTGCCAAGTGATCCAGGAACAGCTGGCAGGGGCGTGCAAGAGAGCTCCTAAAATGACTCTTACACGGACAGGGCTAGGTTATGCAGATTACCTCATTTGCTGTCAAAAGCTATGCAAATGAGGTAAATTTGCAATCCAGGAAGCCCTAACCTGTCCAAGTAAGAGTAGTGTTAGTTGCAGAAATGTACTCTGTTGTCAACTGAATACCGTTCGGCAAGTAGCAAAACGGAGCCGTGACAGCTCCAAATAAAGGATGCATCCAGTTGACGAAGCATGCCAATGGCCAAATATATGGCCATTGGCAATTTTACTCATTGCAAAATAAAAAAAAATAATATTTTTTTTTACCTCGATCTCTGAAGTTTAAGCGTAGCGCAGCGCCACGCAAAAGTGCTGCACTCTAAAAACCATGAAAAAAAAATAAAAGCCACAAATAGGGATTTTATTCAAAATATTCAACTGCCATGCAAGTGAATGGCAGGCTGAAGACAACATGGCTACTGAGTAGACGTTGCTAAGGGAGGAAGCTCAGTCTAAGAGATGTAACCAAGCATTAGTAGGCAATCTTATGCAAATGAGTGTAAGGATAGTGAATCCCAATTTTACATGGCAAATGAGCAAAGTCTGTGGAGTGTAAGAGTAGGATAAGGAGAGTATCAGAGTAGAAGACAGGTGACATCATGAGGTGGGTATGTATGAAAGAATGTAAGCTCATTAGAGCAGAGTGGCATGTGTTCGCTGTTAGTTACTCATCACTGGAAGAGGTGTGTTAACAGGTATCCTAGCTAAAGGCAAGAAATTGAAGGTGTATGCCGTGGATAACATTAAAGTTTCTTGTGGAAGTGCCTGCAACATGTTTGCGCGTGGGTGCGCGCGTGTAAATCCGAGTAAGACTGTGTGCACGCGTGTGCGCCTGTGTGCGCGCATACAAGCAAGAGTCAGCAAGTGTTAGGCTGTGTAAGCATGTGTGCACGCGTGTGAGGTGGTGTGTGCTTGTTTGCGCAGCATTGCCCCCTGTGGAAACAGAAAGGGAAAAGGAAGCACAACAAATAGTAGAAAGTTAACCAAGGAGAACTAGCAGCGCTAACAGGTGAAAACAATCAGAATCAGGCAATTACACAGGCAGTACACTAGCCCAGCCCAGCCCAGCATTTAAAACTCTGCAAACAACTTTCCACTATGTTTTCTCAGAGACACTGCAACACTGCAGTAAACTAAGAGAAGTGAAAACTTAAAAAGCTTTACTGAGACAAAGAAATGTTAGGGGCTGCCATTGCTGTTATAAGGCGACATATGCAACATGCTGAGGGTGGTGACAATGCGAATGCTGCTGAGCAACCCACAGTGAGGAGACGGAGAAGAGTGTACAGGCCCAGGGTAACCTACCAGGGGCTACATGAGCTGGAGATAGTGGAGCGCTATAGAGTGGACAGAGACCTCATGCAGCAAATTGTTGAGCTGTGCAGGCCACACCTCACACACAGAACCAACAGAGGGGAACCCATCTCAGTGGAAACCAAGGTACGTGTTGGCCTAAGAACACTAGCAACAGGTACCTTCCAGAGACCAACTGGTGATATGATGGGGATTTCACAGGCATCAGCATCCAGGGTTCTTCACCAGTTCCTGAATGCCATGTCAGCACATGGTGATCATGTATATTTCCCCAATTCCCAAGAGGTATTGGCCAGCAATATGCATCTTTTCCAGCAAATAGCGGAATACCCTGTGGTAGTGGGTGCAATAGACTGCACGCACATATGCATCAAAGCACCAGCTGGTGAGTGGGGTAGGGCCTACTTTAACCGCAAGGGCTTCCCCTCCATCAACTGCCAGGTCATGTGTGATGCCCAGGGCATAATACTGAATGTGTGTGCTGGTTGCCTGGAAGCTACCATGATTCCCATATCTGGCATCTGACACAGCTATACCAGACATTTGCCAATGGGGACATCCCTCATGGTCACCTAGTGGGGGATGCTGGATATGCACTGGAGCCATGGCTGATGACACCCATCAGAAATGCACACACACCTGAACAGGAACGCCATAATGAGGCACACGCACAAACACGAAATGTAATCGAGCATGTGTTTGGGCTGCTCAAGTCATGGTTCCAGTGCCTGGACACATCTGGTGGAGCCTTGCAGTACTCGCCAACTACATGTACCCAAATTGTCATGGTATGTGCTATGCTACATAATATGATCCTGCGAAAACAGCTGCAGCAGGAGCAGCATAGGGCCAGGTCAAACAGTGCCCCACCATTGCTTAGGCCATCACAGGCAGAGCGTGACTCAGAGGTGGAACAACTTGAGCCTGCCCCAGTAGGCAGAAGGAGGCATGCCCAGTATGCTTTGGCCTTGGCAAAGAGGCAACACATCGCACATACACTGGCTCAGTAGGAACCCTGGAAATGATACCTCTCTCTGACTCGCACATATAGTAAAAGGGATGCCTAACTTGACACTACCTGTTGTCAAACATGTATAGGGAGTGTAGTATGTGCATCTGACATAGGCAGCCCTGCAGCACCACCTGAGGCATGATTGCCATGTTTTAAGCAATATAAAGCAGTGCTAAACAGCTTTTACCACTATTTAGTATATGTAAACAAAATTGCACACACTAACTAGCACAAGATTTTGCAATGTTGAGCAATATTGGGCAATGTTCAGCAATGTTGGTTAACGTTGAGCAAGGTTGGGCAAGTTCGGTCAAAGTTGGGCAAAAGCAGGTAACCATGCTCATATTTGCTTTACTGTTCCTTAAGCAGTCTGGTCTGCCCAGTATGAAAATATATAGCAGTGACAGTCCTCGAACCCAGGATATTGTGCATTAAAGTCACAGTACTGAACCACTAAACCATGACAGTATTTCACTTGTCAGCCTGTATGAAGAAATGCTGATAAGTCTATGCAAAGTGTCTCATGGAAACCCTGCAGGCACAGCATAATCCCTGTTGAGTTATGACACAAAGGTGAGCCCTGCAGTAAAAATACAACTTGATTTTCAACATACATATAGTATAAATGTTAATATTGGGCCTGTTCACACATGTCAACAAATGTAGTGGACTTCAGACAGCAACATACTGAAAGGTCACACTGGGCATGATCACACACTTGAATAAAGGAGGCAAATGTCAGGCAACAAAATGCTGAAAGGCCAAACTGGGCATGCTCACACACTTAGGCCATGTCTGAGTACAGCAGTGGGTCACACATATCTGGCAGTTGCATGTGTTAACCCAGGAACCTCTCACTATTCACCAGTCCTGCCTTGTGCACACAGTTATATGACAACAGACACATATATAATATATTTGAACTCTGTCGTAATCAAATATGTACTACAGATACTTAGATTATTCATAGAAAGTGGGAAAGTAAAGAAGATAAAAAAACTGCAATCAGTATCATCAATAAACAATGTGCACTCCAAACATTATCCAATCCAGGCTATGGAAAGATTATCTGTGAAGGAGTCCAGCAGCTATGTCATAAATAGCAATGTACACTCATATATGTCCTGAGTCAGGGCCAACTGTAAATGACTGACAATGCCAACATCCTGTCAGACAGGCCCATACATACATACCAACCTCCCACTGACAAAAGGCCCTATCATCATACCAGGAGATGTCACATGCAGAATGGGTAAACAGCTCCTTCCAAAGCTGAAAACATGGCATCAATTGGATTACATTGTTTCCCTATATGTGTCATAAGTGAACTGAAGAACAAACGGACCGTGCACCTGAACAGTCAGTTGAGCCTCACCCTCTCTACAGGATATGAAACTGTTGAATGGGTTACAGCAACATATGGCACACTTCACAAGTGTTGGTGCACAACAGACCATGGAAACTATAGTCTTATAAGCCTATAAAGTCTTGTCTGCAAGGCCATGGAGTCCATCATGATTGAAGTCATAAACAGAGCTATTGGAAGCCTACAAACACACAACCCTACCAACTTTGGTTTGGTCATGGGCAGATCATGGTTCCCAAACCTGCTAGAGTGTTTGCAAGGCAGCCACCCAGGACATACATCACTGAAATGAGCTACACACGTCCCACATAGACTTTGAATAGCCTTTTTCCAACATCCCAGACACATGACGTATCCACAAAATCAACAGCATGTGCATAAATATGTATTGTCATATGATGGCTTGGCAACTGGGCCACAGATAGATCACACAAGCTAAGAATTGTGGAGTCCTGTTCAAGCTGGTAACACCTGCTGTCCCCCATTGCTCATTCCTGGGATTGCATAAAACAAAGTGCATACACATTACCATGTCTAGTCTGATGATATCAGCATCCTACAAATATAGCAGGAGAAATGAAAACACCCAGTAAAGCATATAGTATGTTGTGTTAATGCGTATTTCTCTAGTATCCTAACATAGTTAGGTAGGGATTTGAATCTTGCAATTGCTGAGTGTGTGTGTGTGTGTGTGGGGGGGGGTTGTATGTTTGTGTGTGATTACCTTTGAGAGGAGTGCCCTTCTTGGAGACTAGGAAAACACCTTAAAAGAGGTATATACATCTTTGGCAAGTCCCAATAAAGCATATAGCGTGTCGTGTTAATGCGTATTGTTTTAGTATCACAACATAGTTAGGTAGGGGTTTGAATCCTGCAATTGCTGAGTGTGTGTGTGTGTGTGTGTGTGTGTGTGTGTGTGTGTGTGTGTGACACTGTTGGTCAATGTGTTGTGGGTTTTGCTTTTACTACTGTATGACATATCAGTAAAATAACAGTATGTGCATTGCACACTTCAGGTATCTGTGTGGCAAATACATATATGTACATGTGACCTCAATTAGTTCATAGGTGTGAAGCCTGCTTTCCACATGAATACATCTGTTACCTTTGACAGATTGTGCTGCTGCTTCTCAGACCTTAGGTCACATATGTATGTTTGTGACAAGGCCAGCCACTGTAGTGATCTGTGGCCTAGGTCATCTGTGTCACACACACCCATTACAGTTTCTATAGAATATTGTGAGTGAGGGTTCATGCCTGGGGTATATTTCAGACATGTTCAAACACAACAAAGTGTGTCAATAATGGACATTCATTATAGGTGTACAACAACTTTGTGGATATGCATACAGACCCCTTATTGTTTATGTGATACACCAAGGGACTTCAGAATACCTTTGGAAATGTGAATACCAAAGGACAGATGACATAACACTTGGCTGTATGTACACATCGGTACCCGTTTTACATGTTGGGGGCTACTACCTATGTGGTACTGTCGGGATACTATATTTAGTAAATATGGATGAGTATGCTATAGTTGGCTTATAGCTTTACAGCATGGGTTGGACAACAGGTATCTGTCTGCATGATACCCTTGTGGAGGATAAGTGTCTCATCCGGAGAATGCATTGTAGGCCACTGTATGCATTTCCAGATGTGGACGGACATATCCCTAGTGTGTTTGCTTGTACCTAAGAGGGCTACATGCCAAACAGGAGTGGTCCCAGGAATGAGTGGTGATCAATACCACTGGTTACTGGTATAGTATAGTACCAGAATGATCCAAATGCTACTGAGTTTCCTACATCTGTGTATCACCCACAGCATAGTGTCAAACCATGTCAGACACACATGTGTACCCAAGTTAAAACATATGTGTAGTAAAATGCATACTGGCCACCAATAGAAACCATGAAGTGTTAACACTGTGTAATACAGGGCATGTCACCCTTCCCATGTGTCCACTATGCACGTACATGGAGACAGTGCACCTTCACCATGTTCACAAATGTACACCTGCAAATCTGTACTGCACACATCACACACGTACTGTCCACTCACCAACACATGCTGCCAGAACTACACATATCAGCCAAGTGGCACATGGGCGGACAATACATTTTTGGAATTAACACTGGTGTAAACAATACTACATTGATAATCATAGCTTTAATGCATCATGCCTGCTCAGATATACCTATACTGTTGACAACATGTTAACATTGCTACACTGCTATAAAGTCACCCTGTGCATCAGTACCATGTTAGCCTGTTCCTGCATCAATGTTACATATGACAAAAGGTGGCACAGTTTCATCATATGCACAGGGTGTGTTTTTGGTTTGCCAGAGCCCAACTGTGACCCATCCAATCCACATGTGTGTGTGTGTGTGTGTGTGTGTGTGTGTGTGTGTGTGTGTGTGTGTGTGTGTGTGTGTGTGTGTGGGACAAAAGTACAGCATGAGTCAATGTTGATGTAATGTGTGTGTGTATGTGTTAGCCCTAGGTGTTTGGTTTATGAGTGTGTGTCTTCATGCACACAGTTCCACCATGTGGCTGCCATATACAGGAGGTTGTGGGACAGCCACAGACTGTACCTGCCAGGCTGTACAGATCACAGTCTCTGACCATGGACACAGTACCTGTACCTTGCTGGGGTGCCACGGACAGTATCGGGTACTAACCCAGACTGGGTACTATCATCAGAGGCAGAGGGATGTTGACTGGACCCATGTCCCTGCTGGGACTGGCCAGAGCCATGTGCATGTGGTATTCTATGATGGTCTATTGACAGCCCAGCACCAACATTGATGGGGCTGGTACTGCCACTATGGGAGCAGCTGTGACTTGTGCGTCATCCGTGAAGACTGCCAGCTGATGATGTTGCTGGCATACGTCTATGTCGACATCTCAGCCGTCCTACACTGTCCTGGCACATTGTCATGACATTGCAGAGGACATCTAATGTCTCCCTCCAACATCTATCAATGCCCTCGGTGTAATTACGGATGTCACCGGCAAGGTCATGGATACTGTCATTGATAGCAGTGATATGGGCCCTCTGCGCCCTTAGTCCCTGTCTGGTGTACCATTCCATATGTGCCTGTGCCTGCATTAAAGACTGGAACATACCTGAGGTTGTAAGACCTGTGGGGGAATGTCTGCCAAGGGCATTATGACCAGCAGTGCTGCCAGGAGAACCCCTGGACATCTGCCTATGTGGTACTATTCCAGGAATCTGGGTATGGCTGCTGTGAGGGGATGTATGTGCCATAGATACCACACTATCCTGGTCAATGCCTACTGTATGCTGTCCTTCAGCTAAGGCCATTGGTGATGATGGATGCATTGGCAGTATGAATGTCCGCATAGATGGGGTGGAATGTCCATTGGTGGACCAACGACAGACCCTGTCAAACCTGCCTGTGCCACAACACATGTATCATCATTTTCACTATTTGTGGCAATGACTTCAGGTTCCCTGCTGCACTCAACCAACACAACCTCAGCACCTGTGAGAGGAAGACAGGAAACACACTTTACAATCTGTACATGATGTTAGCACACATGCACACATGCACACATGCACACATGAACACATGCACACATGCACACATGAAGACATGAGCACATGCACACATGCACACATGAACACAAATACACTACTCACTAAAGTAGACACACACACACACACACACACACACATACACGCACACACACACACACACACACACACACACACACACACACACACACACACACACACACACACACACACACACACACACACACCAACAGCAATCCAGAACATACGCATTAGTGGTCGATGGTGGAGTACAGTATCACAAGCCAAAGAGTCCTATCACATGTGTCAGCATACAGGATGTGTGTTGCTCAAAAGCATGCAGTGCAAGTGTAGAGAGTCCTTGTTAATAACAGTATACATGTATTTGATGCATGTGTGTTGTTCAATGATTGGCCTCACCCTGGAACACAATGTGTACATGGACACAACATTGCTGTGCAAGTATGAAATGCTTTTCAATGTCCTGTGCACCATCACTCACAGGTATACATACCATGGCTGGATGCACACAACTGTCAGGTGTATAGCAATGAATGCTATGTGTAGTACTGTAGTTACTGTAACTGGATGTAGTGTAGTACCATGAGCCATCATCAGGCAGCATCATGTGGTCACTCAAGGCCACTAATGTGTGCCACACTGGCAACTATCTTGCTGTATCTGAACTGCTGCACTGTGGCTACATTAACCATTTCACAGGCAGTTGTTATGTAGTAATGTAAGGTGTTCAATAGGGAGCATTGCATAACATGAATAGTTAAGTGTTGAAGAGTGTCGCACTGCCCCATGATAGGCCTCTAGCCCTCAGGTATAGTATGTGTGCTGTGTGGATGACATTTGGGATACTGGAGTCTGACCTTACAGCAGGTGTCTCAATGCACCATGTGTATCATATTAACATGTACTGCATATGACAAAGTGGTGTATGTTGTGTGCATGTGTACTGACTCTGCCTATACAATGTCCACTACAGTGTACCACAATTGTTTGGGATGCCCTGTGTATTGCATGTGTTTGCGGCAGCTACTCATGCTACAGGGATGTGCTTAGTCCCACAGAAAACATGCAGAGCATGCATTATGTGTAGGTGTTTTACATGTGTATATGGCCTACGACTCACCTATCACATGCACATGTTATTTGCTATATTAAATGTAGAAGACTCACCAGCATGGGTCTGCTGTCTTGCTGTCACACCAGAGGGACCTACAAGGATATGAGACAGTTTATCAGTGTCAACAACTATGGCATTGCTGCTGTGAGTTAGCAATTTTACAGTAGTACAATGGTTGACAGTCACAGGCATACAGATTATGTTCCAAATTATCAGTATTGCACAACACCAGGCTCCACATCTTCTAAATACACAGTACACATCTGACATATGCATGTTCTAACAATCGAGCTAACAGTAGACTACAGATATGCCATGTTACCTGCACGCTCTGAGTCAACTTGCTGGGTGACTCCGGCCTCCATGATGACACATGTCTGTTGTAGTGGTTGGCCAGGAACCACCACGCTGAGGAGCAGCTCTTCCACTCTGGTGAGGGGCGGATGTAATGCTGCACCACCACCACCTGTGGCAAACTGTCGTCTGCGGACATCAGAGGCATGCTGCCGGACATGTTTAATAAAATCACTGCAGTGATGGTGTACCTGCTCATAAGTCCGGTTATGCATGCCTACGTCATTAACCCGACAGACAACATCTTGCCACAGTGCAGTGCGCTCATGCTGGTCCTGGCTGGTTCTGGAGAACAGCAGGGTGTGATCTTGAACTAGGGTGGATATAATGATTTCCTCCTCTTCAGGGAAATACGCAGGGTTGCGATGGTGAGACATGTCCCTGGAAGACAATAAAACAATAATTGTGAGCAAGTCATGTGGCACACTTATTCTAAAGTACAGATATCAATGAAATTCCATATATAGCAACCTATTGGCTGTCAGTAGATACACACTTTTAATACCACATATCAGTGCTCAGCCCACAACTGCCAGACAGTGTCTGGCATGTTCTATATATTAAACCATGTTCTGCACAGCAACAAAGTGAAACCAGTATGTAAGACTATACAACAGTACATGGTACACTGTATGTGACACAATGCACCACCTAGCCACAGGAGGTATATATGAAGCTAATGCATACAGAAATATGTCATCCATTGAAATGATTGTAAAGTACAGTTACAGTACTACCAGTACACCACACTACTTGTTGATAGCAAACCCCTAAGTAACATATGTGCACATTCATCAGTATAGGTGGCATACTGCTGTACTACACTATACATGTTGCTAGATATGCACTTATATCCTGTAACACACATATGACCGAGGCCATGTTACAGGCATACCCACACACACATCAGACATACCTACAAGACACAAAGGTATGGCAACCCAGATGAGCTTCATCTGTGTACCATACAGTGCTGTGTGTCAGCACTTACATAACCTTATGCCTGAGGTATGTAATGTGTGAGGACTACAGGTAACAAACAAAACAGTGTTTCCAAGCAATGTGGATATACACCATACTGTGCTGTGTAGGCCTGCAGCTTCAGGTAGTACTACAGTTCATACGGGATTTGTAGTCACTAGTGTTAACAACCAATAAGCATACATGTACTGCTTTAGCCTACAATGGCACACTCCAGTCAACACTGTGGGACTACGTCACACCGTATGCCATACTGCATTTCCTGCCTAGCAATAGCATACATATCTTTTTCGGGGATCAGAGCTAGAACACTACATACCATGATATAAACAGTTCCCCATTAGGCTATCACACATATACACAACGTTGACACATTCACCTACACATTCGCCATCACATTCAGTCAACCTCACATAGCAATTAATGCAACAAGTACATGCGTGTGTGTATCGGGTCCTAGGTAGCTAATAGGCTATTAGCCATAGGGCCTATAGAAGCCTAGCCATACAGTACCCTGCCCTTCAACACCCATGTAATTTAGGTTCATGAGCCCCTCTCATGCACAGCCAAAGAGGTGATTCCCGGGTTGTATTTCCTATCTCACATCCATTCATCATGATTATTCATGATGACTGCTAATGAGGACCTTTCTTTGCTATTGATAAGTAGTTAGTTCCAGAGTATGGTATGTGTCTGAAATAAGAATGTACCACCCCAGCATGTTTTGCTTTTTGACGTTACAAGGTTTAGATCAGTACAGTGTGTCGCTTGTAGGGAGTTTGATCTATTTACATGGAGCATGTCCAACGCCTGTGGGTTTGGCATAGCTTTGTATGTTAGGCAGAGGTTGCCTCTGGGTAGGCAGTATGCAACACAGTGTAGCTGTGGTTTTGTAAGACAGTCTGCATGGGGCATCTGTTTGAGTCTGGTAACACTCTTTGTGAGGTATGTGCCTGGCGTCTACAGTTACTATAGATGTCTTCTGAGGTACATACCAAAAGGGCCATTGTACTCAATGATGGGTTTTATGACTGATGAGTAGAGTGGAACACTGACCTCTTTTCCATGGATGACACACCTTTCCTGATGACATGTGGACCGTACACAGTTTACATGACTAGTGTGGCACTGTGATTATCAAAAGGAACACTACTGTCCACCTGTGTCCCGTGTTCTCTTATCACACTTTTGGTATTGAGGAGACTACCACCTATGTGGTAGTTCATGGGTACAGGGTTTTCTAACAAAAGTGATGGCAATACATTTACAACATTGAGCTTGAGCGTACATATAAACATACATTGGTGTACATATAGATTTACATATAGGCACATACACAGTCCACCATTCATGGTGGGAATATCAATTATGCAAAGGTTGAGAGGGATACAGTTATGTACTAATATTGCACAGTCATGTGCAGAATGCATTGAAGGTATTCTCAGCCCATGTATCTTTAGCAGGACTCCCTGTCTGGAAGACTAAAAACCTAACATATCATACCCACAGCGTTTAAACAACACATGTCATATACCAGCACTGTATGCTGTCTTGTTTGCCACACACTACAACCTACATAAAAATACGCACATAACAACCTTCACCAACATATATATGTCCACCCTTCACAAACAGCTGCAGTATGTCCCTTGCTCTATGCACATGTTAAGATGCTAATATATCTGACACATAAATATCTCTCCATATGTGTGTGCCATACACACACAAGGTCCACACTGTTGTAAGTCCGTAGACCTCACGGATGACCTGTTGGGCCTTGCTACAACATGAACAGTTGTCACATGTGTGCATAACAGTAATATTACAGGGAGTATTTATAGCTGCTAATGCTACATTACTATACTAGCCTGGTACAGCAGTTGCCAATGCTAAGCTACACATTATATGACTATCATGCATGTGTTACTCTGTCATATCCAGGTTTATATAGCTGTTTGCACTACTCCCCCAAACAGCCATTATACACAGTACTGTACAGAACATAGATAACATGATCAGATGTTTGACATTTAATGCTGAGCTACATATGTCACAGTTATGTCCCACTGTACACAGCTACACACTAATTTGTCCATGGCAGTTGGTATGCATGGCATCAGTGCATACATACCTACTGCTGCCACATATGCATGTTTCAAAGTATGTACAGTACTCTTCATAAACATCTACTACTTGCCGGTAACCACATATCTGTTACATACCTGTTTGTCACTTTCAGGTCTGTCTGTGTATGTTTTGACGATTTTTTTTTATATTAATTAAGTAAAGTTTGCTTTTACTTAATTTTTTTGGTTATTAATTAAATATTTTTTTTTTACTTAATTAATGTTTTTGTTTAGTAATTCAGTACTTTTGTTTTACTTAATTAAATTTTTGTTTTATTAAGTAATAATTTTTTTTTACTTATCTCAAGGTTTGCAGACAGTATAACACATGCAATGTAATGACTGCATGTGGGGATAGCAAGTGCAGTCTGCTTTTATAGGTATCTGCACATGTGCACGTGATGCCCTCTGCACCAATTGGTGCCCAGTATTTGGTAAATGCATACAGCCTGCTGTGTGGTAATTGCAGTACTCACTGTTATAGCAACTCAATGCTATAAATTGCTAAGTTATGTAGGCGGAGCCCTTTCTGATTTCCAGAGTGGGGCCCATGATTGTTTGCTGTGGAGACTGTTGTGTAAGTCAGAAGGTTGGTATACTTCTTATATCTGAAGCTAGAGGTGTAGACAGTGATGTACATGTTGTACTCAGACCTGACTGTTGCCACTTCCAGTACAGAGCTATCAGTGTAGAGTTTAACTCACCCCTACAAATGCTTACACAAGATATATGTGAGTACGTAGTTTCTTTTCTACTTATATAATTAACTGCCATACAAAAGTAGTTATTGAGAAGTATTCTTTTGGCACATTAACTGTTTGTGAACTGTTATACTGTGCATATTACTGTATTCACTTCTGCAGGGTTTGTGTATTTTATTGTTGACATTAGCACATGATTCTCAGGAAAACTGGACAATTCCAGTACTGAGTATGCCTACCTACATCCTTGGTAGACCCTAAACACACACGTATATTTAAAATTTGGGGGGGGATGCAGACATACAGAGAGCATTATGTATTACTGTGTGAATGTTATCTTACTGGACTTAAAGGATTGGTGTGTACCTGTTAGTTTATCAAGGCAGGTGGTCTGACCACCTTTCTGACTAACGTCAGTACTTTTCCGAGGGATTCAGAGGGACACAGCTAATATATGTTTCACAATCAGGGACATCCCTGAAAAGTAGTCACAGTTTGGAAGTATGGCCTCTGCCCTAATCAGATATGCCAGTGTTTGTCCTGCTATGATACTGTGTGTGGGTTGTAAAGTGCCTCTATAACATTATTTGCTGCTAGAATGGCTGCTTCTCTTATCACAGTCATGTAATGCAATTCCACAACAATTGCTGGTAAAGATCCACAGAACAAGCTTTATGTTATGGCCTTTCTATTTTTCCTTTACATTCACTCATTGTATTGCATGATATATTTATTTCAGCACCAAGTTATTGCATATCTGCTGTGGCTTAGTGGCACTTTATGCAGTCTAGTGTGTCCAAGGTCTGGGGTTTGAGACTGACAGAGGTGTTTTATTTTGCTGCTGAGCAGAACAAGGGCCCTGACATACAGAGTGACTAAGGCACTTTTAAGCAGTTTCTAAGCGGGTTTGCATGGGTTTGCGCGATGCTTAGCAATAGTTAGCTAAGCGCACACATGCACACACTCGCTTAAACCTGCTAACTACTGCTTAAAAGTGCTTACTCCCACTAACCCTCGCGCTAATTTCTTTGAAAGAAAAGAAAGTGGGGAGATAGGAAAGTGGTGAAAAAGGGGGCACAAAGAGGGAAAGACAGTAGGGAAACCAGCTAGGGATGTGCAGGATGGGTGTAGGGAAGGTACATAGCTGCCTATTTCTTTACCAGCAACAGCTGTGCATATGCAATAAATTTGGAGTGAAATTTGAAACCTTCCACCCCTGAGAGAGGGGTGAGGACAACAAAGTATGTTTTACTGCCAATTATAATTATCAGTTTACATGTCCAGTGGACATGTGTGCGAAATGGGCAGCTATGTATGGGGCATAATTTTTTTGTGGGAACAGATTGCCCTTTTTTTTTCAGTTGAGAGTGGAATGTGAGGTAGAGGAAGTAGATATATTTGGGGAGGCAGGTTGGGGAGGTAAACAGACAAGACAAACAAGACGCATACAGGGGCGGAGTATGACACATGGGGTGGGTGAACACAATTGACGGGGATGGATGTTTGGAAATCGCAAGCCCATGAGCCCACGGATGGTAACAGTGGAACTGAGATCCCCACCCATGGGCAGTCACCACTGCATCTTCACAGCCCCAAGGGTGGCTGTGCTGGGGGCTGAGTAGGAGGGGCAGGCTCACCCATGAGTCACGCCACTCTCGCCTCGAGCTGGCATAGGGGATCAGCGACTGAACGCTGGATCTCGCTATGCACCACAGCCATGAACCTTCAGTGGATGACAGGTGGCCCTTTTCCACCCATGTTTGCATGGGGGGATGAGCCCCATCCCCTGCAGTGCTTCCACTCGTGGGTGGCACAGGACCAATGGAGGAGGGAAGCCCAGGCTGGGCACCAGACCTGCTGGTGCCAGGTGCAATCGCCAGCTGAGGAGGGACAGGTGGGTTCACTGGGACCGGCCTTCCCATACATTCTGTGATTAGGTGTGTTTAATTACAACATAGACAACAGCATTTGTAACATCATGCAGTAATATTCCCATTAACTCAACACACCAGGGTTCCAACAGTTGAACAGCAAGCATAACACATGCATATATTGAACGATAGTAGACATTCCAACAGCATGCAGGGATAATTGGTGGCAACAGGCCATCAATATTGTGGTGTTTGAACAGGGCACATGCATCAAAGTAAATGCAGATATTTATAGAACAATAGGACATATGTCCCAACAAATGTTTTGAGATTAGACATACCCATTGAGGTGTGGAATTGCATTGTTTATGCACATACAGTAGGGTTTAAAAAGAAACCTCCATTAACATCTTATAAGTACTTTTAGTCTACACTACATTCCTATTGACTGCAGGTGTATATCCCCTACATGTATTATTACACTAGGCAACATGCATTAGGTTGTGTAATGGGTTTGGCTAGTTCATTATATACCTGACCTATATCTGACATACTAACTGTCCACTAGTTATATATTTTATTTATATGTATATATCTACATATCTGGTTGTGTTCACGTGGCATTTTCAGTTAAATTTCTACAGAACCCTACATTTCATGTAGCACACTCACATTTCTGGAGAACACATTAACAAGCTACTCGTGTGCCAGATTTACCTATGCATGCCAGCCATTAACCGACTGTTGAGGACTGTATATATGCTTCACAGCTACTGGCACTTCCTTCCTCCACTTTATATGGGACTGCCCAACTGTGGGTTGACAGCACTTAATACAACAATACTATTTATATAATGCAAGGGACAACAACATTTCAAAGTAAGTGACACAGACACAGTCCAAGTATTATACCTTTATTAATTATATTACACACTTTTCTACAGGCTCTCTCCTTTTATTTGATATTACAGTGCATACAGAAGACATATTCAAGATATATTATACCTTTCTTAATAGGTTATAACACTCTTTTTCAGGCTAGCTCACTTATTTTATATGACAGTACATGCAAAATTATTTTGGACTTATTTTACCTTTATTAATGGGTTACTACACTCTTTTTCTGGCTCTCTGACTTATTTTATATAACAGTACATGCAGGGAAATTATTCAGGGCATTTTATGGCTGTATTATTGGGCTACAACACTTTTTTTCAGGCTCTCTCACCTATTTTATATAACAATACATGCAGAATAATTACTAACCTGCCTGGTGGTGCAGCCTTAGCAGCCTATCTGCATAGGCTTGCTGATTCGCAGCATGGACACCTGCAGCTGTGAAGTAAATGAAGGGATATTGAGACATACCTATCCATTATATAGACTAGATTATCATGTCAAACATACTTCATTCCATTGCTACCTACTCAGTAGTGGGGCATCTTGCATCCCACGGGCCTCCTGTATCCATCGGTTCAGTAGGTCCTGCTTCCATCTCTTCAGGTCTGCATGCTGGTGACGGACCTGCTCACCAGTCTGAGGGACGCCTGTGGCACTGGTGAGATCACGAGCTAACCGGTTCCAGGCCTCTGCTTTGTACTCCTTCCCTTGGAACTGGCCCTGCAGGAGTCTTGACTCATGACGGTGGACAAGGAGCCAAACCATGTATTTTGAATCCTCGATGCCCCAGTGTTGTGCTTGAAAGAGTGTACCCTCTCCAGCACCAGCCATTCTGACTGCAGATAGGAGCTACAATCAGTTATGGTGAGTATTCCCGCCAATGGAGCTTAAATATGCCACATTTCCCATACTTTTTTGTGATTGGCTGTTTTTGAAAATTCTCGGCTGACTGCAGACCTGCTTAGCAATGGTTAATCTACCATTTATAAGTATATGTATGTAAACAGTGGATGCTTATCCCAAGCTGTCATGGCTTAGTGGTTCAGTACTTTGATTATGGTGCACAGTGTCCTGGGTTCAAACCTTGTCATTGCTTTTTAGTTTACTATTGTCTAGACAAGCTAGGGGGTGTGGCTGTGTTTAGGCAACTTTGGTCTACGTTGCTCCACGGTGCCCTACTGGTTGGCACGGTGCGCACCACCGCGCAAACCTATTGTGCTGGGTAAAGCGCTACTTAGCTATGGGCAACTATATTGCGCTGAGTAAAGCACTGCTTAACTACGGGCAACTATATTGCACTGAGTAAAGCGCTGCTTAACTACTGGCAACTATATTGCGCTGGATAAAGCTTTGCTTACCTACGGGCAACTTTATTGCACTGGGTAAAGCACTGCTTAGCTACGGGCAATTATATGTCAAGATCCTTCTTATATTTATATATATACATTTTGTTCACTGATACATAGGCCATTTCAATGCTTTTTAGTAAAATTTTATTCATATATGTCAGGAATTATTTCATTTACTAATTTAAAACATAAAATAGAAAGGGGGTGGGGGGACTCAAACCATGAATGCCTCCTCTTTGTGTGAAGGTTCTACCACTACGCTATTGCTATTTGACTTAGTTTGCATTAACATATTTTATTATGCTCTTCGATGTCGGAATTGCTAACTGCATCTAAGCAATGGGCACACCCGCACAAACACGCGCAAATACGGGCAGCTATATTGGGAATTATAAAAAAAAAAGATTAAAAGTTTTACATTTTATAACTGTACTGGGGGTTTACAATGTGAGGGAGTGTAGTGTTGGGTATGTAGACATTTGGGCGGACTCGCTCATGTGTGTTGACATTTCACAATTCAGACACTTGCAGGGGTGTGGACCTTTGGACTGCTCGGCAGTCAGGCACTCCCCCTGCCTTCCTGCACAGTCTGTGTTAGACTTGGAGTGGAGTCAGCATGCCCTCATGAATATGCATGGCACGCTGACATCATACCAATCAACTTCAGTTTCCAAATAAGACTTATTTAGTCTTACATGGAGGATTTGTGAATCCTGGGGTTAGTCTTTTGGAAACAAATGCTAAGAGAGATTAAAGTGCATAACCGAGATGATTTGTTTGTCAAATTTGATTTGAATACAGAAAACTGGCTTAGAGTCCAAAGCAACCGAAACATGTTAATCTTTAATAGTGAATTAATGTCAGATATAATTAGAAAAGAATACCCACTTATTCTTTATTTTCTAAACAATCTTGAAAGAAATGGTGAGGTAGGTAGATCATATTTATCTAAAATATATAAAATAATTATGAACTACAAATGTTGTACCATATATAACTGCTGGGAGTATACTCACCAAATGAGCTGCTCAGTTTTAAGTTCACTACATAAAAATGATTTTAACATCTTAAAGAAAACAACCACATCATCTTTGTTTTGCAGGTTATTTTCTTGTAAATTGCACAAATTCTTCACAGATCATTTATTACTCCAAAATTCTATTGAAATTGTATACAAAAGAAAGGCTGTTGGTTGTTGTAGGAGTCAACTTTTAAACAAAGTGTTTTGGCAGCCAACATGTTTTATGACTTTAGAGTTCTACAACTTTTTTATGCAAAAATTCAGTTTTCTCATGCAAGCATTGTGGTCTCATAAATTTATATTAACTAAATATTTGACGTTGGGCCAGATTCACGAAGGCTTGCACAGAGTCTAAGAGTAGAGTAAGACTCCAAGCAACCAATATGTCTGCCGAGCGATCCAGGAACAGCCAGCAGGGGCGTGCATGAGAGCTCCTAAAACTACTCTTGCACGGACAGTGTTATGCTATGCAAATTACCTCATTTGCTGCTGAAAGCTATGCAAATGCGGTAAATTTGCGATCCAGGAAACACTAACCTGTCCGAGTAAGAGTAGTGTTATTTGCAGAAATGTTCTCCGTTGGTAAAGGAGTACCATTCTGCAAATAGCAAAACGGAGCAATGACAGCTCCAAATAAAGGATGCATCCAGTTGAGGAAGCATGCCAATGGCCAAATATAAGGCCATTGGCATTTTTATCTGTTGCAAAATAATAAAAAATACATTTTTGTTTCCCCGATCTCCAATGTTTAAGCATAGTACAGCGCTGCGCAAACGTGCAGCATTCTAAAAACCAGAAAAAATAAATAAAAGCCAAAAATAGGCATTTTATTAAAAATATTCTTCTGCCATGCAGGTGAATGGCAGGCGGAAGACAACATGGCTACTGAGTAGTGGTTACTAAGGGGAGAAGCTCAGTCTGAGAGATGTAACCAAGCATTAGTAAGCAATCCTATGCAAATGAGGATAAGGATAGTGAATCTCAATTTTCCCTGCCATGTGAACCATGTCCCTAGAGTGTAAGAGTAGGATTAGGGGAGTAACAGAGTAGAAAATAGGTGACATCATGAGGGGGTATGTATCAAAGACTGTAAGCTTATTGGAGCAGAGTGGCATGTGTTTGCTGTAAGTTACTCAGGACAGGAAGAGGCGTGTCTACAGTTGTCTTAACTGAATCCCAGAATACTAAGGTGTACGGCATGGATATCACTAAAGTTTCTTGCAAAGATGTATACACTGTGTGCGCGTGTGCGCGCCTGTAAACCTGTCTAAGCCTGTGTGCACGTGTGAGCGCCCGTGTAAGCCTGTGTAAGGCTGTCTAAGCCTGTGTGCATGCATGTGCACCCGCCTAAGCCTGTGTAAGCCTGTGTGTGCGTGTGTGCACTCGTATGTGCGTGTTTGCGCTTGTTTATGCGTTGCTGCCCCCTGTGGAAACAGAAAAAGAAAAGGAAGGAAAAGAAATAGTAAGAAGTTAACCAAGGAGAAATAGCAGAGCTGCCAGGTGAAATCAATCAGAATCAGCCAATTACACAGGCAGTACAGTAGCCCAGCCCAGCACTTAAAACTCTGAAAACAACATTCCCCCCATGTTTTTCTCAGAAATACTGCAACACTGCAGTCTACAAAGAGAAGTGAAAATTTAAAAAGCTTAGCTGAGACAAAAAAATGTTTAGGGCTGCCATTGCTATTATAAGGCAATGTGCAAGATGCTGAGGGTGGTGCCATTGTGAATGCTGCTAAGCAACCCATAGTGAGGAGACGGAGAAGACTGTACAGACCCAGGGTAACCTACCAGTGGCTACATGAGCTGGAGATAGTGGAGCACTATAGAGTGGACAGAGAGCTCCTGCAGCAAATTGTTGAGCTCTGCAGGCCACGCCTCACACAGAACCAACAGAGGGGAACCCATCCCAGTGGAAACCAAGGTATGTGTTGGCCTAAGAATACTAGCAGCAGGTACCTTCCAGAGACCAACTGGTGATATGATGGGGATTTCACAGGCATCAGCATCCAGGCTACTGCACCAGTTCCTGAATGCCATGTCAGCCCATGTCGGTGATCATGTATATTTCCCCAATTCTCGTGAGGTATTGGCCAGAAATATGCATCTCTTCCAGCAAATAGCGGAATACCCTGAGGTAGTGGGTGCAATTGACTGCACGCATATACAGATCAAAGCACCAGCCGGTGAGCGGGGTAGGGCCTACATCAACTGCAAGGGTTTCCACTCCATCAACTGCCAGGTCATGTGCGATGCCCAGGGCATAATACTGAATGTGTGTGCTGGCTGCCCTGGAAGCTACCACAATTCCTATATCTGGCATCTGACACAGCTGTACCAGACATTTGCCAGTGGGGACATCCTTGACGGTCACCTAGAGGGGGGTGCTGGATATGCACTGGAGTCGTGGCTGATGACACCCATCAGAAATGCACACACACCTGAACAAAAACTCCATAATGAGACACACACACAAACACGAAATGTAATCGAGCATGTGTTTGGGATGCTCAAGTCATGGTTCCGGTGCCTGGACACATATGGTGGAGCCTTGCAATACTCACCAACTACATGTACCCAAATTGTCATGGTATGTGCCATGCTACACAATATGATCCTGCGAAAACAGTTGCAGCAGGAACAGCATGGGGCAGGGCCAAACAGCTCCCCACCATTGCCAAGGCCTGCACAGGCAGAGCATGACTCGGAGGAGGAACAACCTGAGCCTGCTCCAGTAGGCAGAAGGAGGCATGCCCAGTATGTCTTGGCCTTCGCAAAGAGGCAACACATAGCACATACACTGGCTCAGTAGGAACCTTGGAAATGATACCTCTCTCTGACTCGCACATAAAATAAAAGGGATGCCTAATTTGATACTACCTGTTTCCAAACATGTTTAGGGAGTGTAGTATGTGCATCTGACATAGGCAGCCCTGTAGCACCACCTGAGGCATGATTGCCATGTTATAAGCAATATAAAGCAGTGCTAAGCAGCTTTTACCAATATTTAGTATATGTAAACAAAATTGCCTGTGCTAACTAGTGCAACATCAGGCAATGTTGAGCAAGGCCGGGCAAAGTTGGGCAAAGTCAGGTAAACATGCTCATATTTGCTTTACTGTCCCTTAAGCAGTCTGGTCTGCCCAGCATGAAAATAAGAAGCTGTGACAGGGCTCGAACCCAGGATACTGTGCACTATAGTCACAGTACTGAACTATTAAGCCATGATAGCATTTCTGTGGCGCAGACACAGCAGGACAATTGTACACTAATGCAAACACAAAGAAATGCTGTAACATGGCCCTAAAGAGGCATATGGGTAACCTCCCCCACAGGCCTATGCAGACAGAGAACAGCAGGCCAGGCGGTGTGATCTGGGTTGTGTAGGCTATGAAGTCGCAATCTAATATACGTGACATTGGACGCTAAGATTTGTAGTACAGTAGTATGCCTCAAGCCAGTACAATAGGCAACAGTACAGACTGAAATGGTGTACTGTACATAGCAGTGCAGGCATAGCAAATGTGTATAAGTGTCAGGTGAACCCCTCATCCTATGTACACCCACAGTAACAATCAGGTGTGCCACCGGGTAGAAATGTACAAAGAGTAGCTGTCCTTCCTGTATGTAGAAATGTTGATAAGTCTATGCAAAGTGTCTCATGGAAGCCTTGCAGCCACAGCATGATCCCTGTTGATCTATGACACAAAGGTGAGCCCTGCTGTAAAAACACAAATTGATTTTCCATACACATATAGTATAAATGTCTATACCGGGTGTGCTCACACACTCCAACAAATGTAGTGGATTTCATTCAGCATTACACTGAAAAGTCATACTGGGCATGCTCACATACTTGAATAAATGAAGCAAATGACAGGCAACAACATACTGAAAGGTCATACTGGGCATGCTCACACACTTAAATAAATGAACCAAATGTCAGGCAGCAACATACTGAATGGTCATACTGGGCATGCTCACACACTTAGGCTAAATACGGAGGTGATAATAAAGGATCTATGGACAAATGTGGATAGTCATCTCTACTTCCAGAAACACATTCATAAAGTTGTCAGAAAAATCATGCTATGTGTTCACACAAACTGCCAAGGTCTGTGCATGTAGGTCAAAGGAGGTTCCCACTACTCATCAGTCATCAGACCTGTCAGAGAGTACCACAACACACTTGCGATTAATCTGACTAGGCACGCTCAGCAGCCAGAAAGACCACTGAAGTACTCTAACAAGAGGATTACTGGCCTCAAACAGTTGCCCCATGCAAAAAGACTGAATGTAACCCAATCTGTACTCTGTTGCATACTGTCTACTCAGGAGATCTCTGCCCAACAGACAGGTCCATGTCATGGCTACACCCAGATCTGTTCTGAGTTACAGTTCAATGACACTAAATATACAGACCCAACTGATATTGCCAACATCTTGGCAGATAAGATCAGTGTTAACTTTACCCCCCTCTCACCCATGAAAGAGCACATCTCTATAATGGAAGACTGCAACGTTGCTGTCATCACGGCTGCACAGGTAAAAAACACTCTCCATAGCCAGTATCATAGCAGACATGGGACCAGATAACTTCCCAGGCTGCGTTCTACACAAACCACAGAACGAACAGGCACCACACTGACGTACCATGTGCAGTCATAGCCTCTCCTCCTGCTTTGTGCCTGCTGAATGGTGCACAGTGACGGTTATCCCACTACACAATGATGGAGACACCATGGACCCCAAGAACTAGTACCCCATTAGCCTGATGAGCCTGCTCTTCAAGGCCATGGAATGTATCATCATACAACTTATAAAAAATTACATTGATAATCCCCAAACCCTGGACCACAACCATGTAGGGAGTGTAAAATACAGATCATGTCCCCTAAACCTGATAGATGACATTGAAGCAGTCACCAGAACCATAGACAAAGGTAAGGGGGTTCGCACAGCCTATGTAGATCCTGCCATGGCTTACAACACCACCCCACACTCTGGAAATATAGATAAACCCACTAAACTTGGTATAAATTGCTATGTCACAAGATGGGTTGCCAACAGGCTTACTGACAGAACACACACTGTGAAAGTAGCAGACTCCAAGTATGACTTTGGACCAGTGACGAGTGCAGTACCACAGGGTCCAGTCCTGGGTCCTGTCCTGTTTAGTATCTACTTCCCTGAAGTAAACTTTAACATGGAAGGTCTGTGGCTACTGAAGTTTCCAGAGGACTGCAAGCTAGGAGCCATAATTGTAAACACTAAAAATGTGGACATCCTACAAAAGGGCCTCACTGAGACAGATGGCTGTTGTCAAAGCCATGGGCTCTAGCTCAATGCCAAAAGGTGCATTGCCATCCCCTTTGTTAAAACTCTGTAGCCATGAACTACAACATAGGCGGTAGTATACTTAACACTGAAAGTGTGACAAGAGACCTTGGGTCACAGATGGACAGTGGACACAACTGTGATAATCACATCCCCACAGTGTCAGGAAACCCTCCTATGTGGCACACCTCATCACAAAATGTGTCTCATGCGGAATAGAAGAGGACATTGTTCCCCTCTACTCATCACTCACTAGAACTATAATAGAGTACAATGCCACTGTTGCTATGTACCTCACAAGACAACTACAACAACTGGAAAGCCTGCAGCAATACCTCACAAAGAGCATTAGTGGCCTGAAATACATGCCATACACAGACCATCTCAAAATACTCCATCCGTACTCCCTTGCATATCTCCTACTCAGAGGTGTTCACTGCCTAACATACAAAGCTATGTCAAACACAGAGCTGTTGGACATGCTCCACGTAAAACACTCACAATCCCTCTGACCTTCGGACCCAAAACCACAAGTGAAATACAAAAGTAAGGGGTGTACCCATTTACCTTATGGATACCCACACCTTCAGGTTAGTGGCACAGCATGAGGCCTTGGAGACCATGCAAGTGCAACTAACATTGGGCAAAGCTGCTCATTAGATTGTAGCCTGCTACAGATCATCTACCTTGTCTCAGGAACCTCACTCAGTATTCCTGAGAACACTGGAAAATATAAAGATCCTATCAAACACCATTATATGAGGAGATTACAACTACCCAAGCATTGAGTGGGAGAATTACTCATGTACAACGTCCTTTGCCAAATGTTTCCTGGAGTTTAAAAACTCTAACACCCTGGAACAGCTGGTCACCATGCCCACTAGATGTGACAACATACTGGACATGATCATCACCAACACGGGGTACCAGTGTTCCACAACAGAGATAAACCCCTCGCTGGTAATATCAGATCATAAAGGAATCACACTGGACATCCACATCCCACCCCCCCACCCAGTCAATGAAACCACTGTGAAGACATTTTCAAAAGCAAACTGCACACTTCCCAAGACCAAAGTGGAAAGTTCCAAAGCCCTCTTGCTATAGGATAATGGTATACAATCTGCCGAATCATTTACAAGTGCATCCTATGAGCATCTACAGGGATGCATGGATCGAGACATCACAAATAAATCCAAGATGCACTCCTCCAAAAATAAGAAATCAATCTGGTGGTCGTTGCCCATAAATAAGCTAGACAACAGAAGGAGGAAACTAGATAGAGCCAACTTCACTAAAGGAAAGGCATCACTGATCATTATTAGGAAGAAACAATGATCGCTCATAAAATAATCCAAAGACAGTTTCTAAAGACAAATTGCCAAGGAATGTAAGAATAACAACCACAAAGCTTCCGGTAGCTATACCAGACATGTAGGTGTCAACTTCCAAATATGCTGTCAGCTACTGACAAATGGCAAGAAATACACTGAACCAACTTTCATTGCCCACATCCTGCAGGACAAGTTCAGTGTAAACTTCCCCCTATCACCCCCAAAAGGGCCTGTGTCCATCACAGAAGGATGCAGAGCCCCAGACTTCATGGACATGCAGGTAAAAACAGCCCTCTCCAAACCTAAGAACACAGCATCAATGGTTCTGGATGGTGTGCCAGGCTGCGTCTTACACTAGGCCCAAAAGGAACTACACCCTCACCTACATTCACTGTCCAGACTCAATCGTACCACAGGCTATGTACCCAAAGAATGGCATACACTAACAGTCATCCAGCTCCACAAAGGAGGTGCCACAACAACCTGGAAACCATTTCCCTGCATGTCTACTCAGCCTGGTCTACAAAGCTATTGAGCAAATTGTCATTGAACCCATAAACAGAGACATTGGGGACCTCCAGACACTGGACTATACACAACCTCGCCTTGTTAAAGGCAGATTCTGCCTCCTAAACATAGTTGACTTATTTCAGTTACCAAGGACATAGATGGAGGTGAAAGTAGTCCACACAGCCTACCTGGACCTCACTAAGGACTTTCTACACCATTCCCCACTCTGTCATCATGGACAAGCTTACCAGCTTGAACATTAACAGCTATGTCACAGGATGGGTGGCCAACTGGCTCACAGATCAAACACGCATGCTCAGAGTTGTGGGTGCCATGTCTGACTCTAAGCCAGTCACAAATGGCATCCCACAGGTCTTGGTCCTGGGACCCCACCTGTTCAGTAGACACTGCTCAGAGGTACAGGCAAGCACAGGAGGAGTATGGCTAAACAGGTTTGCAGATGACTGCTAACTGTGGTCCATAATCGACTATGGCTGACACACACATCCTCCAGAAGGGTCTTACAGAGACAGATACCTGGTGTCAAAACAATGCCCTCAAGCAGAATGCCAAAGAAGGCATAGTCATCCCCTTTGGCTAAAACAAAGTTCAAACAAGCTACCACATAGGTGGTACTCCAGTATGTACAGAGAAAGTCATTAAGGCCCTGGGGACACAGGTAGATAGTAAACTCTCCTTTGATGATCACATGGCCAAAGTGTTTATACATTCCTTCTATGTAGCCCACCTAATGTCAGATAATGTAACCCACTTTGTCTAGTCTGATGATATCACCATCCTACAAATATACCTGTGGAAAGAAGAGCTCCCAGTAATGTGTGTAGTGCATCGTGTAAATGCGTAAACCTGTAGTATCATAAACCAGTTAGGTAGGGGTTTGAATCATGCACTTGATGTGTGTGTGTGTGTGTGTGTGTGTGTGTGTGTGTGTGTGTGTGATCTCCTTGGAGAAGAGCAACCTTTTTGGAAAGTGGTGAAACACCTTAAAAGTGGTATACTAATCTTTGTCAAGTCTGATGATGTCACCAGCCTACAAATATACCTGTGGAAAGAAGAGCTCACAGTAATGTGTGTAGCGTATTGTGAAAATGCGTACTCCTGTAGTATCATAAACCAGTTAAACAGGGGTTTGAATCCTGCACTTGAGAAGGGTGTGAGTCTGTGTGTGATCTCCTTCAAGAAAAGCAACCTTTTTGGAGCGTACTCAAACACCTTAAAAGTGGTATACTAATCTTTGTCAGGTCTGATGATGTCACCATCCCACAAATATACCTGTGGAAATAAAACTCACAGTAATGTGTATAGAGCATTGTCTAAATGCATACTTCTGTAGTTTTATAAACCAAGTAGGTAGGGGTTTGAAGCTTGCACTTGACAAGTGTGTTTGTGCGTGATCTCCTTGGAGAAAAACAACCTGTTTGGAGAATAATCATACACCTTAGTAGTAGTATACTAATCATTGTCAGGTTTGATGATATCACCATCCTACAAATATACCTGTGGAAAAGAGAACTCACAGTAATGTGTGTAGTGCATTGTGTAAATGCATACTCCTGTAGTATCATAAACCAGTTAGGTAGGGGGTTGAATCCTGCACTTGACAAGTGTGTATGTCTGTTTGTGTGTGATCTCCTTCAAGAGGTGCAACCTTTTTGGAGAGTACTCAAACACCTTAAAAGTGGTATACTAATCTTTGTCAGGTCTGATGATGTCACCATCCCACAAATATACCTGTGGAAAAGAAAGCCCAAAGTAATGTATATAGCACATCGTGTTAATGCGTGCCCCTCTAATATCATGAAGTAGTTAGGTAGTGGTTTAAATCCTGCACTTGACAAGTGTGTGATCTCCTTCAAGAGTAGCAACCTTTTTGGAGAGTACTCAAACACCTTAAAAGTGGTATACTAATCTTTGTCAAGTCTGATGATGTCACCATCCTACAAATATACCTGTGGAAATACGAACTCACAATAATGAGTATAGTGTGTTGTGTAAATGCATACTTCTGTTGTATCATAAACCAGATAAGTAGGTGTTTGAATCCTGCACTTAGCAAGTGTGTGTGCATCTGAACTCAAACACCTTAAAGGTGGTGCACTAATCTTTGTCAAGTCTGATGATGTCGCCATCCTACAAATATACCTGTGGAAATAAGAACTCGCAATAATGAGTATAGTGCGTTGTATCAATGCATACTTCTGTAGTATCATAAACCAGTTAGGTAGGTGTTTGAATCCTGCACTTGACAAGTGTGTGTGTCTAATCCCGTTGGAAAGAAGCAACCCTTTTGGAGAGTAGTGAAACACCTTAAAAGTGGTATACTAATCTTTGTCAAGTCTGATTATGTCACCAGCCTACAAATATACCTGTTGAAAAAAGGGCTCACAGTAATGTGTATAGCAGATCATATAAATGCATACTCCTGTAGTATCATAAACCTATTAGATAGGGGTTTGAATCTTGCACTTGACAAGTGTGTCTGTTTATGTGTGATCTCCTTGGAGAGGAGCAATCTTTTTGGAGAGTACTCAAAACACCTTAAAAGTGGTATATTAATCTTTGTCAGGTCTGATGATGTCACCATCCTACAAATACACCTGTGGAAAAGAAAGCTCACGGTAATGTGTGTAGCACGTTGTGTAAATGCGTACTCCTGTAGTATCAGAAACCAATTAGTTAGGGGGTTGAATCCTGCACTTGACAAGTGTGTGTGCGTATGTTTGTGGGTGATCTCTTTGGAGAAGAGCAACCTTTTTGGAGAGTACTCAAACACCTTAAAAGTGATATACTAATCTTTGTCAGTTCTGATGATGTCACCATCCTACAAATATACCTGTCGAAAAGCCAATCTGTAGTAATGTGTGTAGCGTGTCATGTTAATGTGTGACTCTCTAATATCATGATGTAGTTAGATAGTGGTTTGAATCCTGTACTTGATAAGTGTGTGATCTCCGTGGAGAAAAGCAACCATTTTGGAGAGTACTCAAACACCTTAAAAGTGGTATACTAATCTTTGTCAAGTCTGATGATGTCACCATCCTACAAATATACCTGTGGAAACAAGAAGTCATAGTAATGTGTATAGCACATCGTGTTGATGCATTCCTTTCTAATATAATGAAGTAGATGAGTAGTGGTTTGAATCCTACACTTGACAAGTTTGTGTCTGTTTGTGTGCGATCTCCTTGGAGAAAAGCAGCCTTTTTGGATAGTACTCAAACACCTTAAAAGTGGTATACTAATCTTTGTCAAGTCTGATGATGTCACCATCCTACAAATATACCTGTGGAAAAGAGAGCTTACAGTAATGTGTATAGCGTCTTGTGTTAATGCATACTCCTCTAATTTCATGAAGTATTTAGGTAGGGGCTTAAATCCTGCACTTGGTGAGTGTGTGCTCTGTGCGTGTGACACTGTTGGTCAATTTGTTGTGGGTTTTGCTTTTACTACTGCATGACATATCAATATGACAACAGTATGTGCATTGCACATGTGAGGTAGCTGTGTGGCAAATACATATACGTACATGTGACCTCAATTATTGCATGTGTGGGAACCCTGCTTTCTCCAAGAACACATCTGTCATCTTTGCCAGAGTGTGCTGCTGCTTTCCAGACCTTAGGTCACATCTGTATGCTTGTGACAAGGCCAGCCACTGCAGTGATCCCTGGCCTAGGTCATCCGTGTCACACGCAGTCACTACAGTTTCTATTGAATTGTGTGAGTGAGGGTTTATGGCCGACGTATATGTCAGACCTGTTCAAATGCAGCAAAGTCTGTCAATGATGGCTATTCATTATAGGTGTACAACAACCTTTGTGGATATGCATCTAAACCCCTTATTGCTTATGTGATCCACCGAGGGATTTCAAAATACCTTTGGAAATGTGATTATCAAAGGAGAGATGATGTATCACTTGGTTGCATGTACACATCGGTACCTGTTCTTCATGTTGGTGGCTACTACCTATGTGGTACTGTGGGGATACTATGTTCTGTAAAGGTGGATGACTATGCTTTGTTTGGCTTATAGCTTTACAGCATGGGTTTGACAACAGGTATCTGTCTGTATGATACCCTTGTGGAGGATGTGTGTGTCATCTGGAGACTGCATTATAGGCCACAGTATGCATTACCAGGCATAGACGGACATATCCCTACTGTGATTGCTTGTACTTAAGAGAGCTATATGCCAAACAGGAGTGGTCTCAGTAATGGGTGCAGGTGAATACCACTGGTTACTGGCATAGTATAGTACCTGAAGGATCCAAATGTTACTGTGTGTCCTCCATCTGTGTGTCAGTTGTCAAGACATAATCTAACAATTGGTTATGGTCAGGCTGTTGAAGTTATGTATACTACCAGAATGCAAAACAATGACAGATAGTAACAGTATCTCCCACAGCACAGTGTCAAACCATGTCATACACACATGTGTAGTCAAGTTCCGAAATGTGTGTAGTACAATGCATACTGGCCACCAATAGAAACTATGGAGTGTTACTGTGTAATACAGGGCATGTCACCCTGCCCATGTGTCCACTATGCACCTACATGCAGACAGTGCACCTCCACCATGTTCACAAATGTACACCTGCAAATCTGTGCTACACACATCCCACACATACTATCCACTCTCTAACACATGCTGCCAATACTGCACACATCAGCCAAGTGGCATGTGGGTGGACAATACACTATTATAACTAACCCTGGTGTAAACAATACTACATTGACAATCATAGCTTTAATGCATCATGCCTGCTCAGCTACACCTTCAAGCATATCATTACACTCTACTGCTGACAACATGCTAACATTGCTATACTGCTATAAAGTCACCCTGTGCATCAGCACCATGGTAGCCTGTTCCTGCATTAATGATACAGATGACAGGAGGTGGTACAGGTTTCATCATATGCACAGGGTGTGTTGTTGGTTTGCCAGAGGCCTACAGTGAGCCATACAATCAACATGTATGTGTGTGTGTGTATGTGTGTGTGTGTGTGCATGTGTGCGTGTGTGCGTGCGTGTGTGTGTGTGTGTGTGTGTGTGTGTGTGTGTGTGTGTGTGTGTGTGTGTGAGGGCCAAGAGTACTGCTATGGGCCAATGTTGATGTAATGTGTGCTGATATGTGCTAGCCCTAGGTGTCTGGTTTATGTGTGTGTTTGTCTACATGCACACAGTTCCACCATGTGGCTGCCATATACGGGTATTTGTGGGACAGCCACAGACTATAACTGGCAGGCTTTACAGATCACCGTCTCTGGCCACGGATACGGTACCTGTTCCTGGCAGGGGTGTAGTGGCACTATCAGGTACTAAGCCAGACTGGGTACTATCCCCAGAGGTAGATGGATGCACACTAGACCTAGGTCCCTGCTGGGACTGTCCAGAGCCACGTGCACATGGTCTTCTAGTATGTTCTATGGACAGCCCACCCCCAACATTGCTGGGGCTGGTACTGGCACTACGGGAGCGGCTGTGACTTGAGGGACGGCCGCGGCAACTGCCAGCTGCTGATGTTGCTGGCATACATCCTTGTTGATGACTCAACCATCCTGCACTGTCCTGACACATGGACATGACATTGCGGAGGACATCTAGTGTCTCACCCCAATGTCTATCAGTGACCTCAGTGTAATTACAGATGGAACCTGCTAGGTCACGGATACTGTCAATTACGATGGTGTTATGTGCTCTCTGTGCCCTTAATCCCTGTCTGGTGTACTGTTCCATATGTGCCTGTGCCTCCATGACAACCTGGAACATGCTTGAGGTTGTAAGACCTGTGGCAGGTCTGCCAGTGGCATGATGAGCAGCAGTGCTCCGACGAGAACCCCATGGACATCTGCCTATGTGGTACCCTTCCAGACATCTGGGTATGGCTGCTGTTTCGGGATGCATGTGCCATAGATACCACACTGTCCTGGCCAATACCGACTGTACACTGTCCCTCAGCTAAGGGCATTGGTGATGGATGTATTGGCAGTATGACTGTGTGCATGGATGGGGTGGACACTTGTGTACTGTCGATTGGTGGCCCAATGACAGACCCTGGCAAACATGTCTGTGCCTCAACACACCTATCATTATTATCACTATTTTGCTCAGTGACATCAGTTTCCCTGCTGGAGTGAACCAGCCCAAACTCAGCACCTGTGAGAGGAAGACAGGAAACACACTTTACGACCTGTATATGATGCCAGCATACATGCACACATGAACACATGCACACATGCACACATGAACACATGAACACATGCACACATGCACACATGCACACATGAACAAATGAACACATGCACACATGCACACATGCAAACATGCACACATATACACATACACACATGCACACAAATACACTCCTCACTAAAACAGACACACACACACACACACACACACACACACACACACACACACACACACACACACACACACACACACACACACACACACCACCACCAGCAATCCAGAACATACTCAATAGCGAGTGATGGTGGGGTACAGTATCAAGTTATATCACACGTGTCAGCATGCAGGACGTGTGTTGCTCAACAGCATGCAGTGCAAGTGTATACAGCCCTTGCTGATAACAGTATACATGGCTTTGATGCATGTGTGTTGTTGTTCAAAGATTGGCCTCACCCTGGATTGCAATGTGTACATGGACACAACATTGCTGTGCAAATATTAAAAGCTCTGCAATGTCCTGTGCACCATCACTCACAGGTATACATACCATGGCTGGATGTGCATCTGTGTGTCACATAGATATCCATTTCTGATTAGAGCATCTGTGTTTTTAGCAGATAATTGTGGACACAGGTTTAGCACATGCATGCTCTGTATACACACAGGATGAGTGGCGCATGCATACTCGATGGAATACCATTGCTCAACATAGTCATTGCACAGTGGTTATGATGCGTGTAGGACATATTGTGGACATGCCAGTGCCAGCCATGACATGGCATGCTACAACACAACTGCAACATTAAACATCACACATACACAATGTGTGTCATGTGACCTATACACTCAATAGCATTACAAGACATATATGTGTCACTTTGTATAAATGGTGATTGCTATGCATATTGTGTATAGGTGCATACGTTTGCACACACACACAACATTGAGGTGCATAGCAATTAATGCTATGTGTAGTACTGTGGTCACTGTAACTGGATGGGGTGTAGTACCATGAGCCTTCATCATGCAGCATCATGTGGTCACTCAAGGCTACGAATGTGTGCCAGACCGGCACATAGCATGTGGTACCTAAACTGCAGTACCATGGCTACATTTACCATTTCACAACCAGTTGTTACATGGGTTTGTAAGGTGCCCAATAGGGGGCATTGCCTAACATGAATGTGTTATGTGTTGAAGAGTGTTGCACAGCCACATGAGAGGCCTCTACCCCTCAGGTATATTATGTGTGCTGTGTGGATGACATTTGGGATACTGGAGTGTGACCTTACAGCGGGTGTCTGAATATGCCATGTGTAGCATGTTAACGTGTACTCCGTATGACACAGTTGTGTATGTTGTGTGCATGTGTATCGACTCTGCCTATCCAATGTCCACTACAGTGTTGCCACAGTTGTGTGGGATGCTCTGTGTATTGCATGTGTTTGAGGCAGCTACTCACGTTACTGAGATGTGCATAGTCTCACAGCAAACATGCACAACATGCATTTTGCACAGGTGTGTTACGTGTACATGGCCTACACCTCACCTATGACATGCACATTTCATTAGCAATATTGAATGTAGAACAAACTCACCAGCATGGGTCTGCTGCCTTGCTGTCACACCAGAGGGACCTACAAGGATATGAGACAGTTTGTCAGTGTCAACTGTGGTATTGCTACTGTGTGTTTGCAATCTTACAGTAGTACAACTGTTGACAGTCACAGGCCTACAGATTATATTCCTAATTATTAGTATTGCACAACACTAGGCACCACATCTTCTAACTACACAGTACACATCTCACATAAGCATGATCTACCAATAGAGGTAACAGTGGTCTACAGCTATGCCATGTTACCTGCATGCTCCGTGTCAACTTGCTGGGTGGCTCCAGCCTCCATGATGATACATGTGTGCTGTTGTTGTTGTTGGCCAGGAGCTACCTGGCTCAGGAGCAGCTCCTCCACTCTGGTGAGGGGGGGATGGATGGCTACCCCACCACCTGTGGCAAGCTGTTGTCTATGGATATCAGATGCACACTGCTGGACATGTCTAATTAAATCACTGCAGTGATGGTGTACCTGCTCATATGTCCGGTTATACATGCCATTGTCATTTACCCTACGGACAAGATCTTGCCACAGTGCAGTCCGCTCATGCTGGTCCTGGCTGGTTCTTGAGAACAGTAGGGCGTAGTGCTTAACCAAGCTGGTTGTAATCTGTTCCTCCTCTGCTGGGCTATATGAGGGATTACGATGGTGGGCCATGACCCTGGAAGACAATGAAACAATATGTGTGAGCAAGTCATGTGTCACACTTAACATTCTAAAGTACAGATATCAATTAACTGCCATATATAGCAACCTATTGGCTGTCAGAGGATACACACTTTCAATACCACATATCAGTGCTCAACCCACAACTGCCTGACAGTGCCTGGCACACTCTATATATCAAACCATGTTTTGCACAGCAACAAAGATAAACCAGTATGTAAGACTATACAACAGTACATGGCACACTGTATGCGACACAATGCATGACCTAGCCACAGGAGGTATATATCAAGCTAATGCATAAAGAAACATGTAATCCAGGGCAATGATTGTAAAGTCCAGTTACAGTATTACCAGTATATCACACTAGTCGTTGATGGCAAAACCCTGCCTAACATATGTGCACATTCATTAATATAGGTGGCATACTGCTGTACTAGACTATACATGTTGCTAGATACGCACTTATATCCTGTAACACACATATGACCAAGGCCATGGTACAGGCATACCCACACACACATCAGACATACATACCAGACACAAAGGTATGGCAACCCAGATGACCTTTACCTGTGTACCATACAGTACTGTGTGTCAGTAGTTACAAAACTTATCTCTGAGGTATATAATCTGTGAGGACTAGAGGGATTACACAAAACAGTGGTTCCAAGAAATGCGGACATACACCATACTGTGCTGTTTAGGCATACAGCTTCAGGTAGTACTACAGTTCATACAGGAGTTGGATTCACCAGCAGTAACACTCAATAAGCATACATGCACTGCTGTAGCCTACAATGAGACACCCCAGTCAACGCCAAGGGACTATGTCAGGCCATATGGCATACTGCTTTTTCTGCCTAGAAATAGCATACACATCTTATGCTGGGATCACAACTAGGACACATAATACCATGACATAAACAGTTTCCCACTAAGCTATCACACATATACAGAACTCTGACACATTCCCCAACATATTCATCATCACACTCAGTCAACCTCACATAGCAATTATTGCAACAAGTACATGTGGGTGTGTATTGGTTCATAGGTAGATAATAGGCTATTGGCTCTAGGGCCTATAGATGTCTAGCCATATGCTACCCTGGCCTTTGACACACAGGTAATTTCATTTCACGTGGCCCTGTCAAGCAGAGCTACAGAGGTGATTCCCAGGGAGTATTTCCTATCTCCCATATAATCATCAGGATTATTTATGATGACTGCTAATTAGGAGCTTTGTTTGCTATTGATAGGTGGCTTGTTCCAGAGTATGGGATGTCTCTGAGATAGGAATCTATCCCTCCAGCATGTGCTGTTTATTGAGGTGACAAGGTTTAGGTCCCTAGAGCATGTAGCTCATAGTGATTGTGATCTATTTACGTGGAGCATGTCCAACAGCTCTGGGTTTCACATAGCTTTGTATGTTTGGCAGAGGTCACCTCTGGGTAGGCGGTATGCAACACAGTCTAGCTGTGGTTTTGTTTGATGGTCTGCATAGGGCATCTGTTTGAGGCCGGTATTACTCTTTGTGAGGTATGTCTGTGTCCTTTCCAGTTGCTGTAGATGTCTTGTGAGGTACATACCACATGGGGCATTGTACTCTATAATGGGTTTTATGTGTGTTGAGTAGAGGGGAACACTGACCTATATTTCCCTGGATGACACACATTTTGTGATGACGCGTGCCACGTAGACAGATTACATGACTAGTGTGGCACTGTGATTATCAAAGGGGAGACTACTGTCCACCTGTGTCCCATGGTCTCTTATCACACCTTTGGTGTTAAGTAGACTACCACCTATGTGGTAGTTAATGGGTACAGAGTTTTTGCAAGAAGGGATGCCAATGCAGTGTCAACATTGAGCTTGAGTCCATGGCTTTGTCACCAGGCATCTGTTGCAGTAAATATAACCCTGTCTTTCTCTCTCCCTCTCTCTGTCTCTCTCTCTTTCTCTCTCTCTCTCTATATATATATATATATATATATATATATACACATATATACACATATACATATAAACATCCATTGGTGTACATATAGATATACATATAGGCACATATACAGTCCACCTTTCATGGTGGGAATATCAATTATGCGAAGGTTGTGAGGTATACAGTTATGTCATAATATTGTACAGTGTTGTGCGGAATGCATTGAAGGTGTTCTCAGCCCATGTAGCTTTAGCAGGCCTCACTGGCTGCAACACTGCAAACCTGACGAATCATACCCACAGCATTTAACCACCACATGTCATATACCAGCACTGTATGCTGTCTTGTTTGCCACACCTACATAGAAATATGCACATAGCAACCTTCAACAACATATATATGTCCACCTTTCACAAACAGTTGCAGTATGTCCCTTGCTCTATGCACATGAACAGATGCTAATATATCTGACACAGACAGATCTCTCCGTATTTGCGTGCCATACCCACACAAGGACCACACTGTTGTAAGTCTGTGTACCTCACGGCTGACCTGTTGGGCCTTGCTGCAACATGAACAGGTGTCACATGTGAACACACAGTAATATTAGAGGGTATATATATAGCTGCAAATGCTAGATTAGCATACTAGCCTGGTACAGCTGTTACCAATGCTAAGCTATACGTTAATATGACTATCATGCATTTGTTACTCTGTCACATCCATGTTTATATAACTGTATGTGCTACTCCCCCAAACAGACATTGTACACACTACTGTACAGAACACAGATAACATGGATCAGATGTTTGACATTTAATGCTGAACTACATATGTCACAGTCATATCCCACTGCACACAGCTACACACTGATTTCTCCATGGCAGTAGCTATGCAGGGGATCTGTTCATAGATACGTACTGCTGCCACATATGGATGATTCAAACTAGGTAGAGTACTCTTCAAAAACATCTACTACATGCCAGTAAATACATATCTGTTACATACCTTTCCTTTGTATGTGTTTGTATTTGTTAGTTCTGTGTGTTTTGTAATTTTTTTATATCTTATTTTTTTCAATATATTTTTTATTTTTCAATATTTTTTTATATCTTTTTTTTTCAATATATTATTTTTTTCAATATATTTTCTTTTATATCTTTTGTATTTTTTTCTGTTGCTGTTGTCTGTGTCTCACTCTCTTGCTCTCTCTCTCTCTCTCTCTCCATACCTGCAATGAAATGATTGCATGTGTGGACAGCAAGTACAGCCTGCTTTTATAGGTATCTGCACATGTGCATGTGATGGCCTCTGCACCAATTGTTGGCCACCATTTGGCAATTGCATGCAGCCTTCTGTGTGGTACTTGCAGTACTCACTGTCATAGCAACCCAATGCTATAAATTGCTAAGTCAGGTAGGCATAGCCCTTTCAGCTTTCCAAAGTGGGGACCATGCTTGTTTGCTGTGGACACCGTTGTGTAAGTCAGTGGGTTGGTATACTTCTTGTATCTGATGCTAGGGGTGTAGCCAGTGATATGAATGTTGTACACAGACCTGAATGTTGCCACTTCCAGTACACAGTTGTCAAAGTCATAAGCTAACCCAGGGAATTGTACTGCATCAAGTGA